>NC_073693.1:195587862-195882546 GCF_029784155.1 Uranotaenia lowii
AATCTGAATCTGAAATCTGAATCTGAAATCTGAATCTGAAATCTGAATCTGAAATCTGAATCTGAAATCTGAATCTGAAATCTGAATCTGAAATCTGAATCTGAAATCTGAATCTGAAATCTGAATCTGAAATCTGAATCTGAAATCTGAATCTAAAATCTGAATCTGAAATCTGAATCTGAAATCTGAATCTGAAATCTGAATCTGAAATCTGAATCTGAAATCTGAATCTGAAATCTGAATCTGAAATCTGAATCTGAAATCTGAATCTGAAATCTGAATCTGAAATCTGAATCTGAAATCTGAATCTGAAATCTGAATCTGAAATCTGAATCTGAAATCTGAATCTGAAATCTGAATCTGAAATCTGAATCTGAAATCTGAATCTGAAATCTGAATCTGAAATCTGAATCTGAAATCTGAATCTGAAATCTGAATCTGAAATCTGAATCTGAAATCTGAATCTGAAATCTGAATCTGAAATCTGAATGTGAAATCTGAATCTGAAATCTGAATCTGAAATCTGAATCTGAAATCTGAATCTGAAATCTGAATCTGAAATCTGAATCTGAAATCTGAATCTGAAATCTGAATCTGAAATCTGAATCTGAAATCTGAATCTGAAATCTGAATCTGAAATGGGAATCTGAAATCTGAATCTGAAATCTGAATCTGAAATCTGAATCTGAAATCTGAATCTGAAATCTGAATCTGAAATCTGAATCTGAAATCTGAATCTGAAATCTGAATCTGAAATCTGAATCTGAAATCTGAATCTGAAATCTGAATCTGAAATCTGAATCTGAAATCTGAATCTGAAATCTGAATCTGAAATCTGAATCTGAAATCTGAATCTGAAACCTGAATCTGAAATCTGAATCTGAAATCTGAATCTGAAATATGAATCTGAAATCTGAATCTGAAATCTGAATCTGAAATCTGAATCTGAAATCTGAATCTGAAATCTGAATCTGAAATCTGAATCTGAAATCTGAATCTGAAATCTGAATCTGAAATCTGAATCTGAAATCTGAATCTGAAATCTGAATCTGAAATCTGAATCTGAAATCTGAATCTGAAATCTGAATCTGAAATCTGAATCTGAAATCTGAATCTGAAATCTGAATCTGAAATCTGAATCTGAAATCTGAATCTGAAATCTGAATCTGAAATCTGAATCTGAAATCTGAATCTGAAATCTGAATCTGAAATCTGAATCTGAAATCTGAATCTGAAATCTGAATCTGAAATCTGAATCTGAAATCTGAATCTGAAATCTGAATCTGAAATCTGAATCTGAAATCTGAATCTGAAATCTGAATCTGAAATCTGAATCTGAAATCTGAATCTGAAATCTGAATCTGAAATCTAAGATAAGTTAACCACCGTTAATTAATTTTGTAAATTTATTTTTCGGCATATCGGTGAAAAGTAGTTATGAAATTGATAAAGATGGATAGAGAAGTGAGAAGAAAATTTACAGATGTTGAAAAGAGCGAAAGAGCATTTTTGCGAGGAAACTTATTAACGTACACCATACTTTACCCTGCAACATTTCATTATTTAGGAGAAGTAGTACCGGGATAGAGGTGGCACTACCTTAACCTATACAATGAAATCTGGTTGGTCCGAAGTCTACATGTGGTGAACACGTATACTCCGGACGGGCCCGTCCGGAGTATACGTGTTCACCACATGTAGACTTCGGACCAACCAGATTTCATTGTATAGGTTAAGGTAGTGCCACCTCTATCCCGGTACTACTTCTCCTAAATAATGAAATGTTGCAGGGTAAAGTATGGTGTACGTTAATAAGTTTCCTCGCAAAAATGCTCTTTCGCTCTTTTCAACATCTGTAAATTTTCTTCTCACTTCTCTATCCATCTTTATCAATTTCATAACTACTTTTCACCGATATGCCGAAAAATAAATTTACAGAATCTGAAATCTGAATCTGAAATCTGAATCTGAAATCTGAATCTGAAATCTGAATCTGAAATCTGAATCTGAAATCTGAATCTGAAATCTGAATCTGAAATCTGAATCTGAAATCTGAATCTGAAATCTGAATCTGAAATCTGAATCTGAAATCTGAATCTGAAATCTGAATCTGAAATCTGAATCTGAAATCTGAATCTGAAATCTGAATCTGAAATCTGAATCTGAAACCTGAATCTGAAATCTGAATCTGAAATCTGAATCTGAAATCTGAATCTGAAATCTGAATCTGAAATCTGAATCTGAAATCTGAATCTGAAATCTGAATCTGAAATCTGAATCTGAAATCTGAATCTGAAATCTGAATCTGAAATCTGAATCTGAAATCTGAATCTGAAATCTGAATCTGAAATCTGAATCTGAAATCTGAATCTGAAATCTGAATCTGAAATCTGAATCTGAAATCTGAATCTGAAATCTGAATCTGAAATCTGAATCTGAAATCTGAATCTGAAATCTGAATCTGAAATCTGAATCTGAAATCTGAATCTGAAATCTGAATCTGAAATCTGAATCTGAAATCTGAATCTGAAATCTGAATCTGAAATCTGAATCTGAAATCTGAATCTGAAATCTGAATCTGAAATCTGAATCTGAAATCTGAATCTGAAATCTGAATCTGAAATCTGAATCTGAAATCTGAATCTGAAATCTGAATCTGAAATCTGAATCTGAAATCTGAATCTGAAATCTGAATCTGAAATCTGAATCTGAAATCTGAATCTGAAATCTGAATCTGAAATCTGAATCTGAAATCTGAATCTGAAATGGGAATCTGAAATCTGAAAACAGATTTTCATGCATACTGAACCTGAAATTAAATTTCGCGGATAATGATGGTTTGCTTTAGTTTAAGGTTCAGAACTAAAGCAAACAGCCAATATCCGCAAATTGGATTGAAAAAGATTAAACAATCTCTTACAAGCCCAACCGTAGTTGGGCGGTTTGCATTTTATTCAGTAAAATTGGACTTTTAAAGTAAACTGTAACTGCGCCTCATTCTCTTTACCTAGTCATCCGCGCGCTACAAGACACCCGACACCCTCAATCGTCGAGCGACGTCCGAACACCACACGCAAGCAATGCACCATATCGATAATCCATCCCATCCTAACACGGCTCGGCGTCTTGCCTTAGGCTGCCGAACGCATCAGACGAACATACAATTGAACGTTCAAAAGTGAACATTCAATTGAATGTTCAAACGACCCTATCTCGATAAGGTCGTTTGTACTTATCCCCGATAAATTCAAACGAACGGATCCTTCGGTTGACGTCGCCTTAAAATCAGTAGGCGAACTGTTCGCAAAGCATCGGAATGAACTTAAGAGATGCAGTCATTTGAACCAATCGTGCCACAGCGTCGTTGCGATGCGTTCATTTTTTTCAACCACAAGTTAGGCGTCGTAGCTGATCTTAACCTTTTCAAGAAATAATCAGCTTGCGACTTTTTCTCGACGACGTTTGCTCTGAACGTTCATTTGCACCTCTGGTTATTCTTCAAAATCATACATTCTCTTATGTACTTCCACAGATGAATTTCAAACCTAACCGAAAAACGTAAAGATCTGCTAAAACGGAATAATTAAATAAAAAAGCAAAACACGTCTTACTAAATGAAATATAATATTCTTCAACAACAGCATTCCCATCCAATGAGCCTCTAGTTCCTGTAAAATGCTTGATTTAAGAATAAGCCAACGAAATTCATAAACCGCAAATATACACTTACTAGAGCATTGGGGAGGCGAATACCATAACCTTTCCCTAACATTGTAACACTTCTAACACGTTTTCTTTATTTTTAATTCTATAAGACTAAGGTCACCAACTACCTAACAAAACGAATTATGCCCTATTGAAAGTATCTACTTTTATTATGGTAAATTGTGATAATTTCACTACCAAATGTTGCGATTGTTCTGCGGAAGGGAGGGCAAGTGTTTCAACTCCCATTCATATTATCAACATGGATCATGAAAAAATAGACATCGTTGAACCTACCGCTGAATTAAACTAAATAAAGATGTCCAACTCCTCTTCTAATTTAGGCCATTTTTTTATATTTTGTTTCGATTATAGTCGTTTTACCATCTTTATGGCATTCGCGACTTTATATTAACGTGTTTACTCTTGGGCTCGAACTCGCGGTCATCGGCTCAGGAGTCAACGGACTTGCCAACTGAGCTATATCACAAGCCCCAATTTAGGCAATATTATGACACCATGTTGAACAAGATTGTGTGTAACGACACTAAATATCAGGAAAATGATGGTTTTATCCATAATTTTCACAAACATACACACCGCAGCCGTTAACGCATTGCAACTTAGGGTACGGATTTTTATGATTCCAGAGTTAAATAATTATAAAACAAAATATTTACACAATCAAAACAAAGTTTAAAATAATATTTAACAAACGTTCTTCTTGATACATAATTAAATTTCAGATTGAGCAAAACTAAAGGGGAGAATGAGGATACTTGATCCCTGGGGATACTTGATTCCTTAGCTATATCTCTAAACTGGATCAAATGTTCTAGAAAAATGTGCCAAATGGAACAAAACAGCAATGGTTGAAGCTCAAAAAATTTTCACAAAATAAGTTTTTGGGTTATTGAACTTTGTTTGAAAAATTTCACAAAATGTGTCTTGAAGATCTTTTTTCATCATTTTAAAATGTTCCTAACCTGGAAATATTATAACAAAAATATTTATTCCAATACATCAATCTTTCGAGTGTAAAATGAACTTCAAAATACAATATTTTCAAAGCGATGGAAAACTCCCAACTTTTTTTCAGAAAAAGTTTTCTAAAATGTTGATTTTGGGTACAATTGATCCCTAATATATGGGTACAAATGATCCTGGTATATTCTTCTTCTCAATGGATCGTGGTCATTGCTGATTACGAGATGTCTAATATTTATCCGATAGCTAATATTCATCCATCAATTATCTGAAAAAAGGGCTAAAATAATTGATTTTCTCTTGTTTATAAAAAAGTAAGTATGCAATGTCATAAGGGTTGATAATAAGCTATAGAATTTTTTTTCTGACAATTATAGATTGTGAAATGAGAACAAACATGACCAAAATAGTCAATTAACATTCTATCTTAGGGTTTTGTTTAATTTTTTCCATGGATTAGGGCTTCCTGAATAAAGGATCAAGTCTCCCCTAGCTTAAAAAATATCGCAATTTTTTTTTACTCCCACGAAAATGCTTCTAGTTCATCTACGGGTTCAAGTATCGTTCTAATTTTAGGAGCATAGAAACTTGAAGTTACACGCTGTCAGAAAATGTAAAAGAGTGCGAATTGCTAAATTTTTCCAAAAAGATATGGTGAAAATAAGAAAAGGGGATCAAGTATCCCCACTCTCCCCTAAGGTCAAATATCATAAGATTTAAGATTTGCTGCCTAGTTGAATCGGTCGGTTTTGGCTAGTTTCAACTTGCTTTTTCAAACAAAAGCAGAGAAAGATTAGGAAAAACCATCCAAATTTTAAGCGGAGTTTTCGATCGATTTCCCGGTCGAAGGTATTCGAAATTATTGCTAAAGCTGTAAATGATAATTTGCTGGGACCAAAACTGAGTTTATTTTTGTTACGGCCGCTTCGACTATTGAGTTCTTTCTACGCGATTATCAGGCAGAAGCACTGATGTTCCGTTTCTTTTCGGTGATTTAACCTGGCTCGTAAGAGCATTGATGAAGAAAGTAATTGTAAAGTCTGAACGACTAAACGTAAAATCAAAACCACTTGTTGGAATCAAACTCTCAGAAAAAAATCTTTTACCAGCTGGAAGCGTGGAAATTGGATTCTCAACTAAATCGGCAATTAAAAAAGCAAAAGAGTCTAGTCATGTTTCCGACAAGGATATCCTTGTATTCAAAAATAGCTGTAGTTTGTTTTACTGCGGATTTTAAAATAAAAAAAAAACTATACGATCTCTCTTGACTTATCCCATCACTCGACACTTATCGTGTGTTAAACCCGATTTGAATGCCAACTATCCAGATATGCCCAAAAAAACGTTTGGAGCTTGTGCCGATAAAATTAAGGACGATTCGGACAATTATGTGCAATACCCTCAATAAAAACATCATTATCGGGATATCGAAGAAAAACACAACGATTAAACATTTTTTGGATGGAATTAAAAAAAAAAAAAGTGCCGGAAGTCGTGCCTACTATGGACTCCACAAGCAACTGCGGTCGAGAAGACTTAGCCCTCGCACGAAGTGTAACCTGTATATGACGCTCATTAGAGGAGGAAGGAATTGGAGAACGGTTGCCATGGACCGAGTGAATTATAGGAATTATGTTCGTCAAGTTATGTCGTGAGACGGTATACTATGCAAATAATGGATGGAATTAATTGACCAATCGAAAAAGGAATTCTTCAATTTGACGACCTTATTGAGAAAAATTCTGATTTGGAAAGAGGCTTCTCCGTTAACGCGAAATACATGGTTGAAAACCAAACCGAGGAGAGTCGGATGGCCCAACGTATCGTACAATACAATACAAGATACTGAAAGCACTCCACTTTCTCAACTTGTTGACCAGCTACCATGAAACTGGAAGGATTTCTGTGTTGATCTCCATCGACTTGGTCTTTCCGACATTGACTTTGAGACCTGCTGTCTTGGAGCTTTCGGTGAGGCCGTCGAGTTTGCTCTGCATTTACGTTTGTTTGGACGAACAAAACAATATCGTCAGCCTGGGCAAGTCGTTCAGTTGCTCCATTGTTGAAGGATTCCACGGCAATCCTCGGTTCAGTGCACAGTCAATCGATTCAGTCAGAATCTCATCCATTTCTATGAGAAAAAGTATCGGTAATAAGATACATTCTTGTCTCACTCCAGCAGTTACCGGGATTAGTTCGGACAAGACACCGTTCCGCAAGACCTTGCACGAAAATGCCTCGTATTGTGCTTCGATGAGATGGACTAGTTTCTCTGGTACTCCTCTTTGCCTTAGAGCCGCCCAGATGTTTTCATGGTTAAGTCAGTCGGAAGCTTTTTCGAAATCAACGAAAACCAGCAGAAGACAGTCCTGGAATTCGTTGATTTGTTCCAGTATGATTCGTAGTGTTGTGATGGATCGCAATCCAGCTTGTTGCCGTCGGAGTGTAGCGTCGATTTTCTCCTAGATCCTGTTCAGGATCACTTTGCAGAGTACTTTGAGGGTTGTACAAATCAACATTATGCCTCGCCAGTTACCGCACTCTGTCAGGTCATCTTTCTTCGGGACCTTTACGAGGATACCCTGCATCCAGTTGGCCGGGAATGTTGCAGCATCCCAGATGTCAGCGAAAAGACGGTGCAATATTTGTGCTGACAAGGTAGGGTCGGCTAAGCGTTGCAAACGACTTGAGCTATCATCTCTTATGCGGTTTTATATTTTTTGAGACATTTCTACTATTATTGTGAATTGAAATAAAAATTTTAGAAACGTCGCTGGTGAACTGGCAACAAAACACAGACTTCATGCAATCTAGTACTTCACTTTTCTTTGTCGGAAGTCCGGACTTTCGAAGTAAAACATAGTGCTGGCGCTATTATAACGCGCCAGCACTAAATTTTACTCTGAAAATCCGGGCTTCCGACAAAGAAAAGTGAGGTACTAGATTGTCGGAAGACTGTGTGTTTTTGCCAGTTCACCAGCGACGTTTCTAAAAATTTTATAAATGGATGATACTTGGCATAATCGACTCACCACAACATGAGGGACATTTGGATGGCAGAAATACCTACTCGAAGAAGATTTTTAATATCACCTTTGTAATTCTCTTAAATATTCGACCGATAATCCGTTTCACCGAATAGTCAAAGGTAAGTATTCAGAAAATCTCTAATAAAGAGTTTTAGAAAAGTTTCACAGTTGTTTTGAAAGACGCAATATGAGGTTCATTAGCTTAGAAGTTATAAAATGTGATCAAGTTTTATAATCGGTGTTTGTTGAGTTGTACTTTATTTTTTGTACCACAACTTATAGGATAGCAGTGAAATTTTATGTTTCTTTGATGGGGCACTATTGGAAGTCTGTGTGTTCAGCTGTCAGTTCACAAGCGACGCACGTTCAAAAATTTTATTCAAATTTACGATATTGAGTATTTTAATAAAATTTTTAGAAACGTCGCTGACATACAAAACACAGACTTCCGAGAATCTAGTACTTCACTTTTCTTTGTCGGAAGTCTTTCGGAAGTCCGGACTTCCGAAGTATTAGGCGCCAGCACTGAAATTTTTACTTCAGAAGTCCGGACTTTCGAATTCGCATAGACTTCCGACAAAGAAAAGTAAACTGGTTTACAAATTTCACCAAACTGAGCATGCCTTATCTATAAAACAATAGTTTTGTTGATTTTGTTTGGTTCCGGCACGGGATAAAAATCTCAAACTATTACAACTCTTTTCAAAAAGTGCTCAGTTTTTTGCCGAAAAGTAGTTGGTATTTGCCTGATCTAGGTAATGTTTGATTTATATTAAGTAAAATATAAAAAATCTCAATTTTTTATGACTTTTTCAGGAAATTTATATTATTTAAATTCAATCACAGAAAACCGTTACAGAGTTTTTGGGTAAAATTACAGAAAGTCGTCGCAAAAACACAGATTTTTTTTTCGGCAATTTGGCCGCTGGCTTAGACCGATGATATCGAGGAACTGAAAGGAAGGGAGAAAATTCGTCAATGGTCACACAAATTTTGCAGCCAATGATTGAATATGTGGTAATTTGTGAGAGAAAATTAGAAGGTTTGAGTTCAAATGAGAGAAACCAGTGCTCAGAGAGAGTAAAAATGTGCTAATTGTTGCAAATTGTTGCAATTTGTGAAGCAGTTGTGGAATTTTTATCATTCTCTCTTGATTTCAATCCCTTGGATGATATAATGCACGCAATGCGATGCGAACCGGTGAATGCGAATTAATGCGGCGAACCACATTTGATGGAAATAAATATATTAACGCACCAGCACTAAATTTTACTTCGGAAGTCCGGACTTCCGAAAAAGAAAAATGAAGTAGTAGATTGTCGGAAGTCTGTGTTTTGTTGCCCCAGCGACGGTTCCAAAATTTTTATTAATAGTCTACGAGTTCCGATTTTAAAAACAGATTTTTTTTTCAAAAACAATTGATTAAGTTAGGAAAATTTATAAAATCTTACTCCTGCAGAGATTCTCGAAAACAGACGATTCAAATGAAGAAATAACGCTTTGCTTTTGACCACTAATTACATTGTTTTCCATTTTTTCCTGCTATTAGATTATAAATTTCAATTTAGGAAGAAAAACTGCCAACCAATTTTCCATGTGGTGGTGACATTTTTAAAAAACTTTCCCCAAATGACTTGTGCTGGTAAAATATGCAACGACTTTTCCAATGCGGTTTTGGCCATGATGTAGATTATCTTGTGCTCGAATTCAACCGATCACCGGAAGTCCAAAGTCTTTCCCGTTAAGTGGAAAGTCACCCGAGAAATGTGTTTATAATTTAATTTTCCGGAGATTTTATTGCTACTGTCTCCGCCGGTTTGGCTAACAGTGTACTGAATATCCGATTATTATGTTTGTGTTTGGTCTTCCGAGCGCGCCGTGGGGCACAGTTTATCCGTTTCACATGTGTAGAAGGAAAACCTCCGAATCGTTACGGAAATGTGCGGCATCTAATGTATTCTTGATTCAGATTTACGGACAGTGTCCCCTCTTACCGGCTATTGGACCAGCGGTTCTCAGAAGGATGAATTAAAAAAAAAACATGTAGGTTTGTAGATATTTTTTAACATTTAGTAATTAAGTTTGACGGCATACCATAAGATTCTCTTATGAACTGGCGCCATAAGAAAAATTAATGAAATTTATAAGATTATCTTTCGACTGAAATTAACTTTCTGGATGAACACCTTTCTAAAGAGGAAGTTGTGTTTTTCATAAGATAATCTTATGATTTTGTCAAAACATTTGGAATTTCATAAGATTGTTTTCAAAAAGCAGGAAATGCCATAAAAATATGGATTTTTTCCGGGACATTGATAATTTGAGTCCCCTATCTTAATTTAATCACTTTTTATTAATCTTTTTTCTCACAATCGTGACCATCAGAAGCAATTTTATTCCGGTTGAAATTGTTAAAAAAAAAGTAAAAAAAGATTATTTGCCCGCTATCCTCGTAGTGGGAATTGAAATTCTCCCACAGAATCAGCAGATACTTCAGTTGTTGGCTGATGTACGGAAAAACCTTGGAAAATCCGCTACCGGTTTCGGTCTCTGGGCCTTTCGCTTTTGGTCAGCCAGTAAGCTAAAGAGCGAAAAAATTTTCAAAAATTCAAATTCTATGAATTTTTTCAACATGAATTTTCTAAATACACTTATCATTGAGAAGATCAATGTCACGATTACTTTAAATGTATTATTTTTCTGAATTGTTTCTGATGATAAACAATCTTGTGCGTTTATTTTCCTACCGCTTAGAATGAATGTGTTCATTTAATTTTCACAAAGCAGTGATCCCTCAGCTATATCTTGAAACTGGAATGTCTTATACATTGGTCAAATATTCTAGAACAATTTGCCAAATTTTCCCACACGAAAAATTTATGTTAAAATTTGTTATTCCAATATGTCAATCGTTAGAATTTATTATGAACCTCTTCGTGCCATTTTTTTTTTTCAAAGCAATAGTGAACTCTTGATTTTTTTAACCCTCATCCGCATTAGATTTCATTACCCTAATCAGCACTTGTGGTGTCAATTTGACACCACAAGCTCAAATCGTTATAACTTTTGGCGTGTTAGACCGATTTAAACAAAACTTACATCAAAAGAAACCTTGTAATGTCAGTGAAATATGTTTAGAACATTATATATAGCTAAATGTAGTGATTAAGGTAGGATTGAATATTTATAATAAAATGAAAGATTTTTAGAAGTTGAAACTGATACAGTAAAAGTGAGTAAAATCATACAGTCAATTGAATGATAAGTATGTTTCACTAAACTAATGTGTTAAAAAAAGTTAAACGTGCAGAATGTTCATGCTGCACGTTTAACTTTTTTTAACACATTAGTTTAGTGAAACATACTTATCATTCAATTGACTGTATGATTTTACTCACTTTTACTGTATCAGTTTCAACTTCTAAAAATCTTTCATTTTATTATAAATATTCAATCCTACCTTAATCACTACACTAAAGTTACTAGTTTTCTCGTTATTCAGCATGAAAGAAAAAAAATCCGAAAAAACATGCCTCACGAAAACTGCTGTAGTTCATATGTTACACGTCCAAAAAAATATTTGTCTTATGCATATGAAAGCTGAAGTTACTGTTTACATCATGAAGATAAGAAATATTTTTTTAAATTTTTTTTAATGAAATGGTCACAAAAAGTTCAAAAAAGTGGTCTGAAAAACCTACTTTTCATTCGATTGCTAGTAAATACTGTTTGAGCGATGGTAGAGTTTTGAAAAAAATATGACTACAAAATATATTAAAATTCCAACATTTTGCTGTCTTTAGATTTTTAATGCAACAAAAGTTGAATTTACTGGAATTTTTCAAAGTTCAGTACTTTGCGCGATTTTTTTACAAATTGAAATTTCATCTGTTTTTGTGGTCCACCGTCAGGTTGTACCTGGATTATCAGTGCTTTTACTTTGTTTGGACCAACCAAGAGTATATTCATTGGAAAGCACATTTAATCTACATTCTAGTGAGGTGCTGCAATTCACGCTGTGAGATTTCACAAAAATATGAAAATTATAAACATAAAATCATTCCTGAATTTCTAGAACCACAAGCACCTCGTCCAGCAAAACGTGTTTGTTTGCTCTCCGAGTAGGTACGGTGGGTGGTGATTCGGGCAGAGAGCGAAGCCGACAGACGAAATAACGATGCGTGTCATGCATTTCTTGGTCTGTCGGCTTCGCTCTCTGCCCGAATCACCACCCACCGTACCTACTCGGAGAGCAAACAAACACGTTTTGCTGGACGAGGTGCTTGTAGTTCTAGAATTTCAGGAATGATTTTATGTTTATAATTTTCATATTTTTGTGAAATCTCACAGCGTGAATTGCAGCACCTCACTAGAATGTAGATTAAATGTGCTTTCCAATGAATATACTCTTGGTTGGTCCAAACAAAGTAAAAGCACTGATAATCCGGGTATGGGGAAGTGTTCCTAAATGCGCATGTTAGGTAATATGCGCATACAGCCGATTGACGATATGGCTAGAGATTCATCATATCTAATCAGTGCAGTTTGAGGGTAGTACGCTTTTAACACATGGCATGAAAAAATTAAATTATTATATAAAGTCGAAAAAATTTAAAAATTCAAACAAGATTTTTGTCAGTTTTGTTATAATATATTGAACTTTAATTATCGTGCGTACAGATTCTGTGAACAAAAATTTGAATGGTTTTTCTTTCTTATTCATCTGGAAATCGGAAATTCAACAAATTGAAGCTTTTGGCAAAGTTGTAGATGATAAGATATTGGAATACGAGACAGGTTCTGAATGCCCATATCAAGGCAGGTTAAATGCCTATATCAAGAAAAATAGATTATTCTTATAAACTTTTTACTTTCTATCATTTAAACATTAAATCTACGCTCAAATCACGATCTTACAGCGAGAAAAGAAGAACTTCATACTGATCCGATAAAAATACAATATGAACAAAATATTACCATGAAATATGGCCATATGGCATACTTAACTATGTTTCATGCAAAAAAACTAGTGATGTAAAAAATTTCACCAAAATTTCAGCCTTGACGTACGCTTAACATCCGTTTCTACCATTTTCAATTAAATTATTTCAAAATATTGCGAGTGTAAATGAAATATAGCTTAAAACATAAATATGCGCATTTAGCCCGCCGGTTTCGGAAATCGGCTATTTTGACTTCTTTTATTATAAAATTATTTTCACAAAAACTGTAAGAGATTTATACAGAAAAATTGCTCTTACGTATAGAAAACAGATGTCCGCTCATGTGCATATAGTTTTCAGGCTCCTATCTATCGGAATATGGGAGAAAATGAGTGTTTTCCTTAATATGCGCATATAGCCCGCCTCTCCCCTACAACCTGACGGTGGACCACAAAAACAGATGAAATTTCAATTTGTTAAAAAATCGCGCAAAGTAGTGAACTTTGAAAAATTCCAGTAATTTCAATTTTTGTTGCATTAAAAATCTAAAGACAGCAAAATGTTGGAATTTTAATACATTTTGTAGTCATATTTTTTTCAAAACTCTACCATCGCTCAAACAGTATTTACTAGCAATCGAATGAAAAGTAGGTTTTTTAGACCACTTTTTTGAACTTTTTGTGACCGTTTCATTAAAAAAAATTTAAAAAAAATATTTCTTGTCTTCATGATGTAGGCAGTAACTTCAGCTTTCATATGCATAAGGCAAATATTTTTTTGGACGTGTAACATATGAACTACAACAGTTTTCGTGAGGCATGTTTTTTTCAGATTTTTTTTCTTTCATGCTGAATAACGAGAAAACTTGTAACTTTAGCTGTATATAATGTTCTAAACATTTTTTACTGACATTACAAGATTTCTATTGATATAAGTTTTATATGAAGTTCATAATAATTCAAACGACTTAAATAGATTTTACTTTTGTGGTGTCAAAATGACACCAAAAGTCGGAAAAGGGAGTTTTTTTGTCCAGGCTTCCAGGGTTCGTCCATAAAAAAAGTAAAGATGCAATATTGAAGAACTTTTGAATTCATTTAGGGTCCCCTAAGAAATTTTTGTATTTTGAAGCTTCTGAAAAAAGTTACAAGCCTTCAAACTTGCAATGGTGTCAAAATGACACCCTAATGCGGATGAGGGTTAAGAAAATCTTTTCCAAATGTTATGGGGTCACTTGATCCCTCAAGTCCAAAAGCGTATTTTTTCTACTTAATGTATGTTGATCATGGCTAAGTACGAAATTATCTATATTTCTCCAATCACAAATATTTATCCAAAAATTGCCTGATAAAAGGAACTCAAAAAGTACTTTTACCCTAAAATTAGAAAATTGCGCCTTTAAGTATGCAATGAATATAGGATAGCAGAAAAACTTTCAGAATTCTTTCTGTCATTGTGACATTTATAAACTGAGAAATGATAACTAATATGACCGAAAAAGTCAATAAAACTTTTATTTTTGGATTTTGCATGATTTTTGCCAAAGCAGGCATCCTGATTAAAGGATCAAGACTCCTTTAACTTTCAAATTATTACATTTTTTTAGTCTTACGAAAATGCTTCTAGTTCATCAACGGATTATTGTATTGATCAGACATTTGCAGCATAGAAACTTGAAATTACACGCTGTCAAAAAAATGCAAAAGACGGCGTCTGCAATTTTTTTTTCAAAAAGATATGATAGAAATAACAAAAGGTAACAGTTCATATTGAGCTGAACACCTAATCTAGTGTAATAAGGAAAGTAATGATGAATTGGTAAAAATTATTTTCCAAATATATAATTGAATAAATTTGGCTTATTCAAATTAAAAAATTTTATAAGCTTTTCTTTTAAAGTTACAAAAAATCTTATTTAAAAAACAACAGTCAATTTGACCATTATACAAAATTAATCAACTTCAATCAAATTTCTAAATTTTGTGTATTATCTTTCTGAAAAACTCATGTCATGATGAACAAAAATGAAATCAAATAAAACCTTTATATCTATAGTTTTTTTTCACATTTTTTCCCTACCGATCGTTACGTTTGAGCAACGCTTTCATGTTGAACAATACACCAAACAAATGTAAAGTTCCTGAGTGTTCAGGCGCAAAACTAATTGTCTTTACACGTGTGGTTAGGCGGAGCGCAGGAAAGTCTTTTCCCGCCAAAACGGTTCCGGATGCAAAATCCTTTCAACTTAATTATTAGAATTTTGCCAATTTCTTTGTGGAAACTACTCGCGACTGTTTCTGTGGTTGTTTTGCTTCCTTTCCCAGAGACCAAACCGCACTGTCAACTGTAATGAAAACAAATAATTTTTCTGAACCCATCCACATTCCTTTAAGCTTGGAAGGAGTGTGAACATTCTGCCGAGCTGAAATAATAGTATCGATGAGAGGGGAACGCGTGGCTGCCACGTGGCGTTACACGATTTTCTAACGCGATAATAATCTGTGGGCTACGACCAAGCTTCTGGGAACGGTTTCTAGGTAGGTACTATTTCGGCAAAATGTTCAGTTGATTTTCCGGAAAGGGGCAAGGCTGCGATAAAGATTTACGCGGCACGTCACGATTGTAGGCGGTCATGTTTACATCGTGTTTACAGAATAATTAACCTTTTGAAAAGAAATATAGATTTAAGTAAGGGTTGTTGTTCAGCCGAACATCTGAATAATGCGTTGAAATCGGGAAAAATTTCAAAAAGGTTTAAGATGTTTGTATTTTTTAATTCTGCTTGAATATAACAAATTTGTGCCCCCCTTGTTTCAATAAAACTGCAATTAGAGTGTCTGTCCCGGGATTTCCCGGGCGGGAATTCCCGGGAATTTGAAAAAATCGGGAATTCCCAATTCCCGGGAATCATAGTTTCATTCCCGGGAATTCCCATCATGTATAAAATTATTTCTCTGGAAAAGTCTGATAGCCTCCGGAACCATTCTTATTATTATTTCTGAAAATGTAGTCGTACAAAATTCATTGAGAATATGCCGATTCCTGTGACAGTAGACATTTTGCAGCTATTTGGTGCAATTTTTCTATTCAAATAGATAAGTTTAAAAAGATTATATGTATTTCCACACCGTTTTCATTAAACGTAAACCCACAACACTTCGAAAAATATATGAAAAATCCGACTCTTTTTAATGCCTCAAGATTAGACAGAGTGTGTTTTCTCGAAAGTAACAATTTATGCACTTGTTTCCCTCTGACTTTGGAAGCCAGAAATTTTCAAAACTTAAAAGTGAAGAATACATCGTTTTTTTCCATATGAGAGCAAATATGTAAAGTGTTCTGAAAAACGAAAAAAGGTTGGAATAATCAAACAATTAAAAAGTTTTTTTTAACCCCTAATTGCATGACTTAATTTTCTTCATTTGACTCATTCAGGTTATTTTATAGTTTGTTTGATTGTTTTAATTTATCATTGATGAAAACATTTTTATTAATTTAATTAAAAATAAGTCTAAAAAAATTATTTTTGAACAAATTATGGGCTTGTACGCAAGAAATGTTCGATAAGCTATGTATATTTGAATCAAAGTGCATATATTTTACATATTTTTGAATGTTTCCCGGGATCCCGGGAATTCCCGGGAAACAGGCAACCAGATTTCCCGATTCCCGGGAATGGGGAAATGGCCGGGAAATGGACACTCTAACTGCAATTGCAAGCAATTACTTGCTTTTTTTCTGATTATCTTAGTTCAGAATTAAGTGAAAAGGTCGTTTTTTAGGAAATAGACAAATATCTCATTCAGAAATAAAGTGGAAATAAAAAAAACCATTTTGTTTAAAAGATAGAATAAGTTCCGTAAACTGGAGGAACTTAGATCATCGGGGTAACTTTGATCAACATAAAATTTTTGCAGATAATCATCATTAACTAAGTCTGAAGTTAAAATATCTGAAAACTGTTTTCTACGTTTGGAAGCCTATAAATTGAGTTTCAAATAGGCTTAATTTGATTTGTAGTTGATTTTTTTTTATTACTTAAAATGTTAAATTACGGACATTTTCTTTGAGAAAGCCTGTATAGAACAAATGGCTAAAAACCCTATCAAATGGTTAAGTTTCAATAAAAAAAAGAACATAGGAACAGTGGGAGGACCTAGGGAATAGCATGGTAAAATTTTATTTGTTTTTGAGGTAAAAAAAATGAGAAATGTTTATAATGTTTGCATCTAAATGTATGCAGCAACATTGTTCATCTTTTGAATACATTTGTTTTTGAAAGAAAACGTTAAAAAATTCAATTGAGTCCAAACAAAAAATTACTGTTATTGATAAACAATATTTTTGAATATGTTGAGATACGTTAAAACCATAGTGATCAAAGTAACTCGAAAAATGAAATCTGATTTTGTAACAAACATTTAATTGTAGCTGTGGTAACCGAACCTTCGCAATCACTTGAAATCTCAAATTTACCTTTTCCGTTCTTTACATTTACTCTCGACCAAGAGTATATTTCAGTCTAACTTTTCGCAACAAAATTAGAATCAAGAATGATCACAGCAACCCATTCATCGACCGATCTCATCAGTTCATCCGCTCACGAAGTCCTGTAATACGCCGTATATTATATGTGTAGTATAAGTTCTTACGTTGGCACAAAACCACTAAAATGGGTTACACATATGGGCATTCCGTAAAGTGAGTTATCTTCAAACGAATATAGCAGAGAATTCCCAGTAAACATGAATCCGCAGAGAGGTAACTGAAATCGACAGAGGGATCGTAACGATCTCTCTTGCGATTTTGCATCATCTAATCGGCAGAGAGGAACACACCATACGCGTGCCTTAAGTGAGTGCCACGAAATAATCTAAGACACGCCCTCCAGAGAAACACACGAACACAATCCGAATCGTGTTTGTATGTTTCCCTTCGAGACGCGTGTTTGCCTGCCTGAAAGAGAAGTCGACTGCACCGTACGAGTGTACGATTCAAACTGATTTCGCATGTACGCATTCGCATTCGTTGCCTCTAGGTATCTCGGCAGGACAAACCGAATGAGAATATTTGGGTTCTTGGAGTGTCGCCGAAATTAACCGTTTTTTTCTAAGTTCGGTGACTCAACTCTCAATTTTTTACATGCTCTGTCGATTTTTGAGAGGACGCGCTTACTGGGTTGTATCAAGGTATTTATGTAAGGCTCTGATACTTATACAGACCCCGTTCGATTTTGGCAACACGCCCGTACATTTTGTGTTGCCAAAATCGAATGTTGCCAAAATCGAACGGTTTTTTTTCTCAACTTTTTTTCAGTTATCTTTACAAATTAGCTATTATTGTTATCAAAAACGATATTTTTAGTCAATTTCCGACCATTTGAAGTAATTTCTAATTTTTTTCATCATGTTTTTGATGCATTTTGCACTTTTCTTATTTTGTTTAGAACGTTTGTTTTCATTTGTTATGTTTGCAGTTTTCGTCATTCTTCATAATTTTTCAGTTGTTTTTTTTCATTTTCAGTGTTTTTTTTTGAATTTTTTTTTCAACTTTTTGAATTTTTCATCTATTTGTCATTTTTGAGTACTTTATAATTTTTTTTGAAAATTTTTGTTTTTATTGTTGCATTTTATCACCATTTCAGAACATAAAACGTATTTATAGTGTTTGTCTAAATTAACTTGGTCTTGTTATAACGAAAACTAAAAGGTAATGTTGTTTCTAAAAACCGTTCGATTTTGGCACATGTGCCAAAATCGGATGTTGCCAAAATCGAATATTGCCAAAAACGAACGGGGTCTGTATTATATTTTACTCAATTATTAAACATAAATCTTTTTCCAGTTCATACCCACCACCATAGCCACTAATGTCGTTTGAATATTCTGCTATCAATGATCATGCTTTATAGCTTCACCTCGGTTAGTATTTTAAAACTTTTGAGTGCTACAAAAAAACAACCCCTTCCGAAATATTTGAAAATGAATTAGAAAAGTGATCAATGTTCGCCCAGTTTACGGTATCCATGAATTTATAATTCAAAGGTTAATAATCATTTTTTCTCTGAACACTGAGCAGAAATCAGATTACAAACTTGAGAAAAAAACTAATAAATCCAGATTTTGTTAAACAAATTATCCTATATTTGTTACCTTCAAAATTCTTAGTGACAGACTGTAAAAAAATTAATTAAATTGAACCTTTAAAAACGTCATTATAACAATCATGCATGTAAAATCGTAAAAGATTTAATTGAAACATTATGGACTTAATGACAGAAATTATTAGGTAGCTTGGATTTAAATCCAGATTATATAGTTCAAAGCTCAGAGGATTGTAATTTAAAACCTTGAGCAATTTCAAAAAGTTAAAATTTGTTTTGGTATTATGCATTAAGATTTAAAACATCGAATTACACTGATTCTGTATACAAGATTTTCTAATTATGTTTGGAATTAGTAATGGTGACCTGACAGAATGATAAAAGAAAATTATAAAAACCGACCTTAACATGCTGTTTGATCACACATATCGAACATCAATCAATATTCAGGACAAGCTAACCAGGGTGCTTTGCTACACCTATTTTAAATAAATATTTTTTTTTTAAAATAATTTGCATCAATTTTAATTTGTATGCATAATTTTAAATCAATTTCTGCTTAAATCTGGAGCAACCATTTTAAAATGAGATTTGCAGCTGGAGTTTAGGATTGAAATACAAAGATGACACTTGATCTTAAATTTTATTTTTCAAGATCTGTAATTTTTACTGTGTTTTTTATAATTTTCATAAATTCATTTATTGTACCAGAATTAATATTTTATTGGTAAAAACTCTCCACCCTCTCCTCCTTCCAAAGTGGGAACTATCATGAAAACATTTTTAGTACTTAAATAACGTAACATGACCCATTTGGCTTAATTTGTTCGATAAGTTTTCGAGTTATGCTAAAACATATATGAAAAAAGAACTTATCTTCTTTCTAATTCCGCCCTGAAAAAGGAAGGGTCTAAAATAACCCCCCATCCCCCTCCCCTATTGCATTACCCCACTACTTGAAAAAGATAGGCGATTCTTATAATCATACTTATTTTTCGTACTTCTCATATCAAATTTTCTTCCATTTCACAGTAGTCCAGAAATTAAATTAAGCGGGAAACAACTATTAGCGTCTTCGCCTTAAGTTTGATCAGACAAACTTTTTTACAACAACTGAAGGCGGTCATTTTGAATAGAAAAAATTTAGGGTGGTTTCAAGGCAAACACAAAAATTTCGTAAATTTCAACAGTTTGACTTGTGAGGTATTGATATACCCAAGAAATATTTTACAAAATATGATCGATTTAGTTTGTGATCCATGAGGTGATGAAATTCCATGTATTTTTGCCGTTATTTCTTATTTTTCATTTGCATCCTATATGTTGTTATCTTCCCAACTCAAAACCCAAATTTATCAACTGGATCATTAAAGTAGACTAAAATTATGCATCTTTTGTTCTAGAATTTTAGTTGTTGATCAATATTTCTATTTTTAAAACGTGAAAAACCTTACTCATCTCCCCACTTTAACAAGGACGTGGTATCAAATATCAATAGAAACCTCTTTAGTTCTTATATACTCTTCCTTCCATGCCAAATTTGGTTCGATTTGCTCCAATCGTTCTCGAGATATGCGAAAAACATGGTATGGAAGCATTGTAAACGAAATATTTCACGTTCTTAAATACGTTCCCCTGCAAAATTGGTTTCCATTCGATTAAATAGTTTGCACGTTTTGTAAAAAAAATGTAAAGGAGACTCCCTCTTACAATTTCCCCACTGGATGGGGAAAGGAATACAAAAGATTCAGTACTCTCGTATGCCAAATTTGATTCCATTTTCTTGATAAGTTTCGTATCTCCCTCATAGAAAAGTCTCAAGTAATCATAGAAAGCCTCAAATAATCATAGAAAGGTTTCTCGTTCAAAAATACTCTCCCACGCCAAATTTGGTAGCATTTGCTTGATCGGTTCTCGAGTTATGCATTTATTTTTCTTTTGTTTAGGAGACCTCCGCCTCCCTTCCTGTGGGATAGAGGGATCTCAAATCATAATAAGAACCTTCCCCGTCATTCAATATCTCCGCCTGCCAAGTTTCACGCAATTTAATTTCCGTGGCTATAGGGTAGTGTAATATTATGTGTATAGCACCAAACCGAATAGCGACAGAAGGACTAGCGACGCTTTTTTACTAGCGAGAAAAAAAAAAAATATAAAAAAAAAAAAATAAATATACTCAAAAGATGGACAATGTTGCTGCATAGATTTAGGGTAAGGTTGCCAGAATTTTTTCAGCAAGTATACGGGCCGGAAAAACCGGGCAATTTTCTATAAAAACCCGGCAAAATCCGGGCATTTCATTTCTAAATTGATGACCAAAAATTCGGGCAATATCCGGGCGAGTTTTGGGAAAACCCAGAAATTATTCAACAAAAATCAAGATAAAAATGAAAAGATGAAAATTTTAATTTTGGTGGCTAAATTAAAAATATTTACAACACAACTTATTTGTTTTTATTTATTTAAATTTGAGAACAGTCCGGCCCGGCCTTATTGCCCGGATTTCATTGAAAAATGCTCGGATTTTGCCCGGATTTATTCACTTTATTTGGCAAGTGAATAAAACAAACAGCCAACATCTTTAAATGAATTTTTTTGAGCCAGTTTTATAAAAAATAATTATGAAAGGTTTTTGGAAGCCTAAAATACGGCTCCAAATCTATCGATGAGTTTTGATGAAAAAAACAAGTTTTTGGTCATTTTTTTACTTGATTTTTGTTGAGGAATTTCTGAGTTTTGACAATATTTGCCCGGATATATGGCCGTCAATTTGAAACCGAATTGCCCAGTTTGTCCGGCCCGGATACGTGCTGAAAAAATTCTGGCAACCTTAGGATAGTAGCATCATCCGCTAAACAAAGCACCAGAAACATGATGTAAGAAACATTTACTAACCTCTCCGACACCTAACCAATAGACTAAATCGTCCGATGTGAACTTGTCATGCTGTGGTTCTATAATTTAGTTGCCTTCGTCGAGTTGAATTCTGTTAGATTCTATGGCAGAAAATGCTCATCGTGCCCCGATCAACGCCACGGGTCAACAAGATAAAGTAAAAACGCGTTTTAAAATTGATTATAGTGAAAAATAAAAAATTTAATGATGGTGAAAATTGAGGAACAATATGTAGATCATGTTGCAGTGTGTATTTCATAGATCAAGGTGATTTAACGATCATAAGAACTTAATTTCCGGTGCTCAAAAGTTATAATATTTTCGTGGCTTGAGAACCTAGTTGGTTTTTATTTTTAATATTTTTGTAAAGTCGATAAAGAAAATTCTTTTTTGCTGAAAATTTAATGCTATAGGAACTACAAAACAGTTCTTCATAATAATTTATTTGAGAAAATTCGTACTTTCTTCAATGCACTCCATCTTAATAGGCCCCGGGTGCTCGTTATGCCCTTATCTTCCCTACTAAGGTTATTTTAGTTATCTAATCATTTTTTTTAATTTTCTTCGTAGAATTAAAAAAAATCGTCCAGCATAGTTTTTTTTTTATCCCTGAGAAAAAAGAAAAAAATAGTTTTTTTTTATAGTGAAACATACCAACAACTTCAAATCTGATTATTGGATAAACTTTTTTTCTTATGTCTCTAGAAAGAAAGAGAAACAACAGGTGAAATTTGAATATTATCACATGCAAACGGTATAGATTTGCTTAAAATTTTCGCTGGTAAACTGTATCTATTCAACCACATGTTGCCAAAAATAGGAAAAAGTCCATGTATATTTCCAATATCCAGTTCGGTTCTACCCCATTCTAGAAAATGTCGTTGAGTGACCCTTTCTGAAAAGTTTTTTTTTCTGTATCATCTAGATAGGGTAAAATCGGACTCGAAGAATAAAGATGAAAAAAAAATTCGATGAAGGGGGTGTAATTGGAATAGAAAGAAGAGTTCGTTGGAAAAATAGGTATCTTTTTCGCAGGCCATCGAATCAGATATCTCTGCTAGTAGTATAATCATTTTTTCAGCGATTCATCTTATACCACCACTTTTATGTTGATGTTTTCAATTTTTATTGTTTCTAAATGTGTCGTTTTATTCGATCCTGATCCTTTCCCTTCGCATAATAAGTAGGTATTTTCGGTCTCTTGAACGGGCAATGTGGTGGGCCAAAAAAGAAAGGTTGTTTGGTGTATGTCCGAATGGTCCCCTAAGTGGTCGATTGTGAAAAGAAACAAATTGATTCCCATTCGAGGATTTGATTCGGAATTATTTCGAAATTTATTGAAATTGTGTGCCGATTTGCTGTCACCGGAACCTGATCCAGTTGCAATGGTAATTTGAAAAGGGTTCGGTCGTCGGATGGCAGGCAGAGGAAAAAATGGCAGAGGTATTCTGCTGGTCATCGACTAGAGGGTTATGTGGGATGATTTCATCGCAGACATTAGCCGAAATATGGTGTGTGATGATAAATATAAATCTCGTTATAAACGGATTCCTATGTATCTATGCTGCGAAATGGAAGCAGTACGGGAGTTTTAGTTTATCCCATTAAGAACATTCCGGTTGTGTAAAGTGATTTGACCAATTGGTTTTCATTAGGATAATGTACTATACATACATACGACACATTTTAGTGTCACCGGGCTTCTTTGTGACGTTTTTTCAACTGAATTATTATATTGCTTCATTTTCATCTTATAAAATTTTCATAAGCATTGAAGATTCCTATCGAGTGAACTCTTTATGATGAACAAGTTTCCGACGATTTTAGTCTTAAAGTATCAACCACATTCGAGGTTTTGGTAAGTATATTTTGTCTTCATCAAGGAATCTGGCGCTAATATACAAACATGCATAAACGTTAGATACATGTAGTCAATAAATTTCTTTTACAGATTTTACTTATTATATGGGTGGCCAAGAGTTTCAGCAAACGAGCATTATGTTTAAGCCCGATTAATTTATTTCCGACAAAGATGAATTATGTACTGCATGGATTGTCAGATGTGTGTGCTTCAGTCAGTTCACCAGCGATTTAAAAAAAATATCTGAATGCACAAGATTCTACATGCAGATAAAATTTCAAGATCGTCGGAAATTGCGAGGTCAAGTCCCTGCCGGTAAGCCGTTGTATTTTTTTCGAGAAATTTATGATATTTACGGCTTATGTTCTTACTTTCTTTGATATCTCACGTTTCTCTAATACTTCCCATCACCTTTGAAATGATTAAATCAGTTTTCCGCTAGTCGACCGCTATACAACATTTTCCGATTATCTCGCCAATTCAACATCATAGACATTAGTAGATTCAACCACACTTGAAGAATTAGTTAAATCAGTTTGTTGACTAAATAGCTCCAAAGGACCAAGATCTGATGGAATTTTCCAACTACTTCTAAAAAAACTAGTAGATAAATTAACTAAGTACATATGTTCTTTTTTCTGTTTAACTCATCATTGAAATTCGATGGTTTTCCTCAAATTCGGAAGGAATCTTTTCTTTCCACAATTTAAGGTGAATATTAGAGATCAATCATACTAAGTCAAGAATAGAAAAAAACTTTTATTGTACCCATTATCAAGTCGGAAAAAATCTGATATAAAAATTAACGGGCGAACACGAAATTATTGCGATACATTCAACAGGGCATAACTTTTTTAACCATTGGGTAAAGATCAACCAAATTTTGCACACTTTCTCATTCATGTGTTTCCGGTGTTGCAATAATTTCGTGTTCGCCCTTCATATTGCATGTTAGGATTTGTTAAGCGTTTCAGCCACCACTTTCAAAATCCATACACCATAAAGTCACTTTATATATCTTATGTACGATCGATATTAGAGTATTGTAGTGTCATCTGGAATCCTTATTCAAATAATCACGAGCAACGTCTTGAATCTGTTCAAAAACAATTTTTATTGTGTGCACTCCGTAAAATAAACTGGATCACATTTCCTCTTCCATCATACGAATCACGTTGTAAGCTAATTGACATAGAACCTCTCGGTAATTTTCTCAAATTTCGTTTTTAAATGATATTGTAACACAAAGAAGAATAAACAGTCCTGAATTACTTTCAAAACTCCATTTATATGCACCCTCCCGTCCATTAAGAAACAAACAATTATTTTACATTAAATTTTATGACAAGGACTATGCAAAATATCAACCCATTAATCAAATGATGTACAAATACAATGCAGAAAGTGAAATTATAGACGTAATAATGAATAAAACACAATTAAAAATTGCATTTAAAAAAAATACATACAACTACAAAATAATAGATAACATTAGTTTTAACTAGTTCTAAGTATTGTAGTCTACAAAGTTTGACGAAATAAATAAACATACAGTGCCCGGCACAAATGAAAATCCTCCCCTCGTTAAAATCTTAAAATTCCGATTTTTAAGTTACTCAAAATCTTTTTAAATTCCAATTAGTTTGTTCGAAAAATGGTGCTTTCCAGATAATTTAACTATTAGAATTTAATTTTCAATTTTTTTTTATTAACTCATAAGCAATCCGTTTACTTAATTCAAATTTTCAGAAGGTTAATCAGGGGCAAGTCAGTTATCTCCTGAGCCGATGTCCGTGAGTTCGACCCCAAGAGTAAACATCGAACAGATTATTTTATTTTTTTTAGCCCAAGAGTAAACATCGAACAGAGTTGTACCAGTTAAGTTTTCCAATAACTGCCCACGTAACACTGATATAAAGTCGCGAATGTCATAAAGATGGCAAAACGTCTATAACTGAAACAAAAAAAATTAACTTATCTACTTATTATCAGAAAAATGTGTGCTATCTATTTGTTTGTACACTTCTCAATTTAATGGAACATTATCTGTATTGACAGGCTCTCTCATTTTCAAAAAGAGATCCAGTTTTACTGGATCATTCAAAACCGAATCCAGTTTTACTATGATCGATTATTACTCTTGAGCTCGAAGTCATGAGCATTCATATAGCAGGTAATAAATTTTAAATTTCTATTTTGAAAAATCTAACATTCATGAATAAAAGAATTTGACAGGGGGAAAATTGAATGTACTCAACCAAAAACAAAAATTACTACCCATTTTCAATTTCAAGAATCAAATAAAATTCTTGCGTGAGCTTTCATTACGTCGTATGAAACATAATGTAAACAAACAGTTTTATTACGAAAAACCACAAAACCTGACATAAACTAGTCGCAACTTCTTTCCATTTGGAATATTTGTAGCCTGGACAACATATTCTATATGTTTAATACAAATTTTAAATTTTTTTTTGATAACTTTTGCAGCAGTTTTCTGTGAATTCTTAAGATGTGTTATACGATGTAATAAAGCTCACGCAAGATTTGTTTTCACTCTTCAAACTAATTCCACTCCCAAAATATGGCCAAACCAATACAAACTCAGAATATAAATAAACAAGGCCGATTGGTTTTCTAATGGATGCGAGGCATCAATTAGGAAACCAATCCCAAGTTAGGAAATTTGAGATACAATTTTACATAAATTTAAAAATATTTCGAGTTACACCGAGACTCAAGAGTAAGAAATAAAAACAGAAGCTGAGTTTCATGAAAACAGTTCGCTTCCGAATAAAATGAATTTAACAGAAAGTTTTTTGAACATCAAAATAACTGGGTCAGCTAGTTGCTTGAATGAGAATGAGTTCATAAACATTTTGTTCTTTTTTTTATGAAACTAAGGATGATTTAAAGCCAATTACCAAGCTACGAATATGAAGATAAATAATTATTGTATATGAGAAATTTTATTTCCAATTTCAGGCATTGCTAATAATGGGTTGAAATCACAAACGAGTTTAAATCGAACGGGTTATCACATTAGAAAACTAAAACAAAAATGTTACCGAATGGGCTGTGGGCGCTATGAAATGAAGACACGTTTGGACACAGTTATACCTGAGCCCACAACCGAGGCCGCAAATGAAAACAATTAAATCGAAATTCAATTCCATATTTTTTGGAATCAAATTTTCACCCATACATAGCGCTCGCAAATAATTTCGTGCTTACAATTTATCAAATACAAATTTGCGGTGAATCAAATTGAAAACTCGTTTAGATGAAATTTATTTAATTACAAGTGGGCTTAGATGTTAGACGAGAAATGTGATTGGATTGGTGGATTGATATGGAGCCGATTTGCACCGCCATTTTTATTCTCGATTTTAGTGTGCGCTAACAAGCACGGCAAACAATGATTAATTATCGACAATATGGTTTTGATAACGCAAACGCGCTTCATTGTTGATGTAATTGATTGACATGAACAGTGTTTGGCGAGCGACGATGACAGGCTGAAAACTTGAAATAAAACGCCTGCAATTTTCGTTTGATTCGTTGATTTTATAGTAAGGATTAACAGAATTTTTATTATTTGTAAATTTTAAAAAGAGTGAGGACGGTATTTATGTATATTAGACTGAGTCGATTTGGGGTCATTTTTGAATTTCTCAAGCCCTGGGGTCTAAAAAGCTTCGTCTTGGTGTAAAACTCATCCATGGTTTTTTGCAGAATTTTTAAGTAACGTTTACATGAGTAAATTTGAACTTTTAGGTTTGTATGGGAAAATTGAATATTTTGTACTGAAAAATCCACATCATTTTTGGTTTTTCTGCGGAACCAAGCCAGCTGATATGCAGTGCCAATTTAAAAATTTTCTAAAGGAAATTTTCCGCTGAACAACTTTGTCGAAGACCGCAACTTCGTATCTTATTAGACAACAAAGTTATTAGCTGTTTAACAGGGGTATGTCTTTTCACATTGATAAACAATAAACTCAATAGACATCACTGCTGAAGCCTCGCGAAGTATTGCACGAAAAGTAGTCTTGCAATACATCGCGAGGTTCCAACAGTGATGTCAATTGAACTTATTGTTTATCAATGAGAAAAGACATACCCCTGTTAACCTTCCAAAGTCGTTCGGGTCAATATGACCCGAAGCGCACATTTAAATCATCATAACTCTTCGAGAAAAAATCGCAAAAATTTGATTTTAAAAACCTCCCTGGGGAATCACGAAATACACAATCTGTAGTACTAGGCAACTTCCTGTGACCACCGGAAGTGCTCCCTCAAAAAAATCCGTAATTAGGCTGTTCGGGTCTATATGACCCGAGAGTTTGCGTAAGTTCCCCTGGCCGCAAATATTGACCGATTTCGATGAATTTTAATTCATTATATGGATGATTTATTCTAGTTTCTCAATATTGAAAAATAAAGTCGAAATATTTTTCGAAATCATCAGTAGCTGATTCCGAATGAAAAAAGTCCCGAAAAAGAGCTCTTTTAAGAATGCCTATAACTTGAGACAGGTTCCAAATATTGCGCTGATTTTATAATATTTGGAATTGTCAAGAATGAATCTATCCATGGATGTATAAATTTTTGGTGGTCCAAAGGAAGTTTTGGCCGCTATCCCGGAACTTCCGGTAGAAAAAATTCTTACTTCAAAAAAGTCACCCAATTTTGGCTTTGCATTGCTGTATCTCGCTTACCAATGGATCGATTCTCTAAAATCAAATTTTAGTTTTTTTTCGTTAACTTTATTATTATTTTCGTAGAACATAGTTGGTTCCTCAAAAATCTCAGTTGTTCAGTATATGGTAATGAAACTCACATCTTTTTTGTCATTTTTCAAACTCCCCCTCGTGTCGGTGGGTCTACGCGATTTTGTTAGCGTGATTTCTCTAGAATTTGAACTCAAATTGGTCACTTTTTATATACCTAGAGATTCATTAGAATCTCCTCTTTCGATTGACATACATTTTGTGTGGTGTTTTGAAAATTTGTAGCAACGTTTTTCGAATTTACTGAAAGCTGCCAGATTTCAACCAGTTTGCTCCACGTTTTCAACAGGTTGGTGTACAAATCTCGCACCCCTCACGTAGCTGCGGGAGAAACAAATCCTGTAGCTCTTTTTTTGTCGCTCACCAAATCTACCACCCAACCCAGCAGCAGGAGGAACTGCCGTCTCGCCGCGTGGTTTGTTGATTGATTGTGCTGATGCTGATGCCTCTTTGCGTAGTACCTACCTAAATGTTTTGATTTTAAAATAGAGAAAGATTATTTTTCCAAATTGAAATAAGCTTCTTGAATCTTTTAAGATTATTTATCATTAGAATTCTTCGGTGATACAATTGTTTTGAATGTTATCATGATTCTTTTCTGAATTTTCTGAATTTTAGAATTCTTCAGTGATACATTTGTTTTGAATGTTATCATGATTCTTTTCTTTTATTTCAAGCAGTGTCTACTGCAGGAGACACAAAATCTATTATTCAAGAAACAAATATTCTGAAATTTTAATCAGAAACTTTAATCAGAAATCGGAATTTGAATCGGAATCTGAAATTAGAATCTGAAATTTGAAATTTAATCTAAATCTGAAATCGAAATCTGAATCTGAAATCTGAATCTGAAATCTGAATCTGAAATCTGAATCTGAAATCTGAATCTGAAATCTGAATCTGAAATCTGAATCTGAAATCTGAATCTGAAATCTGAATCTGAAATCTGAATCTGAAATCTGAATCTGAAATCTGAATCTGAAATCTGAATCTGAAATCTGAATCTGAAATCTGAATCTGAAATCTGAATCTGAAATCTGAATCTGAAATCTGAATCTGAAATCTGAATCTGAAATCTGAATTTGAAATCTGAATCTGAAATCTGAATCTGAAATCTGAATCTGAAATCTGAATCTGAAATCTGAATCTGAAATCTGAAATCTGAATCTGAAATCTGAATCTGAAATCTGAAATCTGAATCTGAAATCTGAATCTGAAATCTGAATTTGAAATCTGAATCTGAAATCTGAATCTGAAATCTGAATCTGAAATCTGAATCTGAAATCTGAATCTGAAATCTGAATCTGAAATCTGAATCTGAAATCTGAATCTGAAATCTGAATCTGAAATCTGAATCTGAAATCTGAATCTGAAATCTGAAATCTGAATCTGAGTTCTGAATCTGAATCTGAAATCGGATCTTGAAATCTAAATCTGATGTCTGAATCTGAAATCTGAAATCTGAAATCTGCAATCTGAAATCTGTAATCTGAATCTGAAATCATGGACGTGAACTTTAGAAATGTTGCCCATCCATTATAAAATTAAATTAAAAAAGATTCAAGCAATTCCTACAACAATAAAGCATTCATTTCGTTATCAGCATCAGCACAATCAATCAACAAACCACGCGGCGAGACGGCAGTTCCTCCTGCTGCTGGGTTGGGTGGTAGATTTGGCGAGCGACAAAAAGAGAGCTACAGGATTTGTTTCTCCCGCAGCTACGTGAGGGGTGCGAGATTTGTACACCAACCTGTTGAAAACGTGGACCAAACTGGTTGAAATCTGGCAGCTTGCAGTAAATTCGAAAAACGTTGCTACAAATTTTCAAAACACCACACAAAATGTATGTCAATCGAAAGAGGAGATTCTAATGAATCTCTATGTATATAAAAAGTGACCAATTTGAGTTCAAATTTTAGAGAAATCACGCTAACAAAATCGCGTAAACCCACCGACACGAGGGGGAGTTTGAAAAATGACAAAAAAGATGTGAGTTTCATTACCATATACTGAACAACTGAGATTTTTGAGGAACCAACTATGTTCTACGAAAATAATAATAAAGTTAACGAAAAAAAACTAAAATTTGAATTTAGAGAATCGATCCATTGGTAAGCGAGATACAGCAATGCAAAGCCAAAATTGGGTGACTTTTTTGAAGTAAGATTTTTTTCTACCGGAAGTTCCGGGATAGCGGCCAAAACTTCCTTTGGACCACCAAAAATTTATACATCCATGGATAGATTCATTCTTGACAATTCCAAATATTATAAAATCAGCGCAATATTTGGAACCTGTCTCAAGTTATAGGTATTCTAAAAAGAGCTCTTTTTCGGAACTTTTTTCATTCGGAATCAGCTACTGGTGATTTCGTATAATATTTCGACTTTATTTTTCAATATTGAGAAACTAGAATAAATTATCTATACAATGAATTAAAATTCATCGAAATCCAGGCCAGGCGGCCAGGAGAACGTACGTAAACTGCAGGTCCAATTTATCAAAAATAGATTTGTACGGAAATTTTGCGAACGGCTTTGGAAGGTTAAACAGCTAATAACTTTTTTGTCTAATAAGATACGAAGTTACGGTCTTCGACAAAGTTGTTCAGCGGTAAATTTCCTTTGAAAAATTCCTAAATTGGCAGAAAAACCATAAGCTGGCTCGGCTGCACAAATGAAACAAAAATGATGTTGATTTTTCAGTAAAAAATATTCAATTTTCCCATACAAACCTAAAAGTTCAAATTTACTCATGTAAACGTTACTTAAAAACTCTGCAAAAAATCATGGGTGAGTTTTGGACCAAAACGAAGCTTTTTAGACCCCAGGGTTTGAGAAATTCAAAAATGACCCCAAATCGACTCAGTTTAATGTACCGTAAACTGGGGGTACTTTGATTACCGGGGTAACTTTGATCAACATGAAATTTTTGCAGATAATCATCATGAACTAAGCAAAAAGTTAAAATATCTGAAAACTGTTTACTACGTTTGAAAGCCTATGAATTAAGTTACGAATAAGCTAAATTTGGTTTTTATTAGAAGATTTTTGATATTCCTAATAATGTAATTTTAAAAACTTAAAATATCTGGTTTTTCGAAGGCTCACAAACAAACATCCCTCCTGATCAAATTCAAGCATTTAGGAGGGATGTTTAATGTAAAAGTTCAACTTTTTTCTTTTTTTAGGTTTAGTTTAAGTGTTATTTTTAAGGTCATTTGGTGATAATGTTTTTATATTGGAAAAAAAACGGTGTATTTCTATGAGAAACCCCGTATAGTAAAAATGGCTAAGACCCTATCAAATGGTTCAATTTGAAGAAAAAAAATACATGGGAACAGTGCGAGGATCTAGGGAATTGCAAGAAGGTAAAATTTTATATGTTTTTTAGGACAAAAAAAATTAAGAAATGTTTATAATTTTTACCCCTAGATGTATGCAGCAACATGGTCCATCTTTTGACTATAAATGTTTTTGAAAAAAAAAACGTTGAAAACTGGGTATAGTCCTAACAGAAATGACTGTTATTAATGTTTATGCTTTGTGTGCTTATTGGCACCATAACAAAAATTTTGAACATGTTGCGGTACTTAAAAACCACAGTGATCAAAGTCACCCCGAAACTCGAAATCTGGTTTTGTAACAAACATTCAAATATTACCATCAATGTCTTTTGAATTTACTACAATCAATGATCATGTTGGATACTCCTCACCTCAGTAAGGGTTTTAAAAATTTTAGATATTACGAAAAAGCAAACCCTACCAAAATATTCAAAAATGAATGAAAAAAGTGATCAAAGTTCCCCCAGTTTACGGTATATGCCTTCTAAATTCCTCGAACAAAGCTCGATACGATTCTTCTAATCGATTTTCCGAATAAAAATGAAAAGTAGGTTTATAACTTAAAAATAGTGTTAATCCTTTTATTATTTTCGATTGCTTTCACTTCATTGAATTTATAATTATGCATGATGTTCGTACCAAGAAGAAGCGTTTCTACTTTTAAAGAAATCTTACCTGCCTATTGTTCTACCGACACTCGGAGTACCTAAATTAAGAATGATAATTAGATTTATTTCTGCCATCTCGAGCAGACTTTTATTATTATAGCAAATTTTGCTATCATGTCCTGAAACCCGAATGTGCTCTCATTTTGCCTGATATACGGTGGTAAACAGCAAAAATGAGCAAATTTTCATACTTGGTTATCAAAGTGATACCACATTTTGCTAAAACTGAGATCCTATCTACACCTTGTTTTTCGAGAGTTTGGAGAGCACAGTAATGCCTATATAAGCATCACATATGATCGAATAATAGCAAAATTGGACATCAATATGCTCTCAAATCTTTCGAAAAATGAGGTGTAGTTAAAGTCTCAATTATAGCCAAATTTGGCATCAGGATACTAAGCAAGTACGAAAATTTTGCTTCCATTTTTGATGTGTACGCCCTTATGTTGGGATACCTTAACCTCAGAACAAGCTACGAAAATTTTTATAATGCCAGCCTATTGTTCGTACCATAGTTTAACTCAATTGAACTGGAATTGAATATCATTGAAATCTTGATAATACCCAGTTTTGTTTCTGACACCTCATTTACGTTTCAGTTTGCTATTCAAATAATAGTATTTGATACCTCGCATCATTACCTCGTTTTGATATCAACTGAAATTGGACATTAAAAAATGCTATCATTTGGTTGTCAATACCTAATTTCGACATCAAAGTACATGATTGTTTGGACATCTTCAAAATATATATATTTTGAAGAATAAAGAAAATAAAATTAAGAATAATCACTAATAATAATAGAAAAATGAAAGAAAAAAGTTGCCACTCTTCCCTAAAAAAATGGCACCTATCCGATTCCCTTAAGTAATTACTGTCTGTAAGGGAAAACGATATGAGCTTGATTTGCAGAAGGGTTCTGGCTTAAAAAAAAGTTGGAAGCAACCAATGTAACGAGGCATTTATGCATCTGTTCCGATTGAGTACGAGAGGAAGCGGTAATCAATCGTAAAATTTCTCGCCCAACGCGACAAAGATGAATTATAAATAATTTGTTTTTGATTGATTTGTGGCGGTTGCAAATATTATATATTTTATTTACCACTACCTACCCGTAACCATTGATTTCGGTTACGTTTCTCAGCGTGTTGTCACATGTCGATTGTCTGTTATGTTTTGTGTGCGGTAAATGAGCTGTCAGGGCGGATTATTTATTGTTCAGCAGATTGATGATTTACTTTTCATAAGGATTGTCTTGATGTCGTTGAAGTCACACGATTCAGCTTTTTAGAACTTTTCCTATTTCACAACTGGAAAGCAAATAAGTAATTGATTTTATTATTAGCATAATCACCCACCTACATCGATTCAAAAGTCTATTATTTACACAGGCAAATTCCGCTGTTGCGAATTCCAGCTAATCCAATAGGTATCTTAGAACGATGTATTGTCTATGCCAACATAAAGAGAAAGAGAGAGCATCGAGCAGCAATAAAATTCTGTAGCCATATCGTGGCGAAATGTAGCCAATAAAAATCGAATGCTCCACGTTTTTATGACACTTTTAAATGTGTTTCCATTGAAATGGCATAGGAAGCAAGACTTTTTGTTCCTGTATTTCTTGGATTCAAAAGGCAGAAGCATATAAGAAAGTTTCAGGCCAAAATGCGCATTACCGAGGTCTAATGCTGTACGCGATTCGTTGTTTGCATGTGGCTGGAAATGGCTTTCCATGCTGCTGCCTCTCGTTTTCCATATAGCTAAAAAATGCAGGCCCTATAGAGGTTCAATATTGGCAAATAAAATACCGTACACCAACTGTCCGCGGAGCAGGAGTGCGGTCATAAGTAAGACATTTAAATACTAATGTGTGCTTTCATTCTTAGGATTGGGAAGAGTGTTGCAGATTGCACAGTTATTACATGGCTAAGGATTTTCGTGATGTGTCTTGATGATCTACCGTGGAGGGATAAATGTATTCGATATATTTTTCATTTTCCATCAAAAACAAAGTTTTAAGATATTTTTAATAAAAAATGCAGTATTATCAAATAATGTTTCGATTATGGTCATTTCAACATCTTTATGTCTTTCGCGACTTTATATCGACGATTCAGTTGGCAGACAGCCATATAAAAACATCCGATACAACTTTGTTCGATATTTTCTAATGGACTCGAACTCACGGACAACGGCTCAGGAGGCCACTAACTTGCCAACTGAGCTATATCAGTGTGAATAGGGAAGGGACCATGTCCAAGAACCAGAAGAGTTAAACGGGTTAGTTATGATCAAAATTGTTCAGTTTTTTTGCATTAAAGGTTGTAACACTTAGAACCGAAATTTGTTGTTCGTTGTTCGTTGCTTATGTTTTTTGTAGTCACAGGCTCGCAAGGCCCGCAGCTAACCCCACTATCTCGCAGGAGGACCGTCGTGATGTTGCTGTTTTGGGTCCCGAACACCACCAGGACGTTGTTGCACTCCGCACGCCGCCCCTGACATGGAGAACAGACGCGTACGAAGCCCCCTGACTCAGTCTGCATGCGACCAAAGCATCCACCGGGTTTGGGTACCCGATCTCCGCTAAGGTTGCTCGCACCCCAGCTAGCACCACGGGGAGGTAGAGAATCGGAGTTGCAGACAAGAGGTGATATGACCACTACCCGAAGGTTGGGTGTATGGGGTCTCGAGTTGCACATTGTCTACCGTAAAAATGAAACCGGGACTTTATTCACTGCAACGTCTCTTGTTGTCGTACCGAGAAACTAATGATAGCGTTTTGATCTGTAGATATGGTTTGTTTATCTAATGGTGAAACTTTTGTCACTATTGGTATCGATTTCAAAAGTTAGCAATGATGGAACGCTAGAGGGGAAACAATAATTCTGCACAACCACGCACAAACCCTATGTGGTCATGAAGAATGATCGTCAAGGCTTTCAAACTCCCGAGATCGCCAAATCCCGGGGCAACAATTTCACTTTGCTAACCTTAAGAAGAATGTTCCAAATATGTTCAAATTAGTTTTAGCGGATAAATCGAGGAGTCCCAGAGAAACTAATCCACCTCATCGAAGCATTTTCGTGCAAGGTCCTGCACGACGGTGTCTTGTCTGATCCAATCCCGGTAACTGCTGGAGTGAGACACGGATGTATCTTGTCACCGCTACACTTTCTCATCGTAATGGATGAGATCTTGACTGGATCGATTGACTGTAGACCAAACTGAGGATTGCCGTGGAATCCTTCATCAATTGAGCAACTGAACGACCTTGACCTGGCAGACGATATTGTTTTGCTCGCTCAAAGACAACAAGACAAGCAGAGCAAACTCGACGACCTCATCGAAAGCTCCTAGGCAGCAGGTCTCAAAATGAGTGTCGGAAAGATCAAGTCCATGGAAATTAACTCAGGAAATCTTTCCAATTTCATGGTGACTGGACAACAGGTTGAGAAAGTTGAGTGCTTCCATTACCTTGGTAGCCAGATTACGCCGGATGGTGATAGTTACCAAGAAAGACATCGAAACCCGGATCACAAAAGCCTGATTTGCGTTTGCGAGTCTCTGACACATCTGGCGCTCACGCCAGATCTCTCTACGAACGAAAATCCGAATCTTCAACTCAATCGTCAAATCCTTATTGTTGTACGGGTGTGAAACTTGGTGCACATATGCGGTGACGACGCGAAAACTGCAAGTATTTGTGTATAATCCGCGCTTGGTGGCCTGGCAATTGGATCTCAAATGAGGAACTACATCGCCGGTGTAATCGAAGGGCGCTAGAAATCGAGATTCGGGAACGTAAGTGGAGATGGATTGGGCACACGCTGCGAAGAGATGAGAACGAGATTTGCAGAGATAGCCGCTGAGCACAGTTGACGAGAACCTTGGCTGGCAGCAAGTGAAGACGCTGGCTCCGGATAGCCAGCAGTGGAGATCTTTTATCTCAGCCCGTCAATCGTCGCCGCGTCCTTAGGTATGTAGGTAGGTAGGATAAATTTTAGCCGCAAGTTGATGATTTGGCAAGCCAAGTTATTAATTTGACAACTGTAAATGTGGCTGTTGAACGAAGGCAAAAAATTTCATCACTGGAACAGCCATGTAGCACGGTGTAAAATATAATAAGGTGATATCTTCCCGATAATGTCGTCATTACTATCCATCTAGTGACCTACGCGCGCAAAACTTTTTGCCTGACACGCTATAGGCAGATAGTAATGACGTCACTAGTTTGCATTCAAACGAGTTGTTTACTCGAGTTAGTAGCCTACCTGGTATACTTATACCGTGGCCATGTAGGACAAGTTTACAAGTAGAAATGTATTCAGGAGATACCTATGCCGTTTGTCTAGTCATACGAAGGCCCCGTGAGGTTCTAGCCCGACCTAGCTAGCTGTAACTACACCTGGGATAAATTGTAGAAGAATTTGGATGTTTTTGTATAAAGTTTTAATCCACCAAACTTCCCACAGCTACGTCCTATCGATAGAAATTGGGCAATAATCAAGCATAAATTGAAAAACGGTTTCAAATCAATCAAATCAGTGGCAAATAAATGGACGATACGGTTGATGTTACCATAATACAGAAATTTATGGGAGTTATTCGACGAAAAGGTCCATCAAAACAGCAACAAAATGTGTTTGTATTTTCCCTAAAGTTTAAAAAAACCATACAATAACATATTTTTATCAATTTTGTAAACAATTATTTCTTAAATGTTCAAATTCTTGAAAGTAGTCAAAAATGAACGACTGGTTCTAACCTAACGTTAGGATTTTTTTTGTTATTTTCAAGATGCTTGTGGGCGTAAAATGCCTATTCCTAATTAGTTCGTATGTTCATAATTTCCCCGTTGTCTATGCGGTAATTATGAACATTGTTATGATTATTGTTATGTGATGAATATTTGAATATTGGTAATGGCTACATTCCTAAATTGAAATCACATCTAAATCCCGCATTTTAGTGATATTTGTTACCTATTGTAATTCACTGTTGAGAAGTTATGAAAGGTTTATTTCAGTTTGACATAATTAGCTTACAATCAGATCAACAATTTTAGGAAATTTATATCCTAGTAACCTACTTATAGTTGTATATTCAAGATAGAAATGGTTGTCGTCATTTTCAAAGTAAGTGGATGAATTTATTTGTAACAGAAATTTCTATAACATCTTATCGAGCATCAAATACTGAACGTTAATCTCTTGAAAACAACTTTTCATCTCATTTAGCATTTACGAGGAATTACTTTGATAACCAAAAATCGGTTTTTGAATGACATGAAATTTGTTAACGGCTGTAATGGCCAATATTGAAGTAGTTAGACTGCCGAATTATAACTGTATCATACCAATAGAATGATTATCCAAAAACATTTGAATAGTTTTTGGATTTTGCCATGACCACGGCGTTTGTTCGGAATAACCCATGTTCCTAATTTCTAATCTTGCTTTAATATACTTAAAATCCAGCAACAATTTTAATGTAGGTGTCAAAATAATCCGAGAAAATGCAAATAAACTAAATGTTCAAAAACGTTTCTTTTGAAAATTCGTAGAAAAAAACAGTGTTGCGTATTTAACGGACTTAATGATGCCAAAATGAGTCTTATAATGTCAACTTCCAAATCCTCTGTTCAAAATGCATCTACTGTGACTAAAAAGCCGGTGATTGGATTACTCAAATGTAAGTATTTAAACATTTTTTTTCGTTTTCTGTGATCATGATATTAAAATAAAATTGAAGTTTTTCCCTACGGATTCCCTTACAAATATAAAGTTTTTGCTGAAGCCCATATGTCAAATCATAAAGCCACAAAAATGACAGCGTGTAACTTCAAGTTTCTATGCTCCAAAAATTAGAACGATACTTGAATCTGTAGATGAACTACAAGCATTTTCGTGGGAGAAAAAAATCGACATTTTTTAAGATAAGGGAGACTTGATCCTCTATTGAAGGAGACTTGATCCTTTATTCAGGAAGCCCTAATCCTTGGAAAAAAAATCAAATATAACCCCAAGACAAAATGTCAGTTGACTATTTTGGTCATGTTTTTTTCTCATTTCACAATTTTTAACTGACAGAAGAAGAAAATTCTATAACTTTGTCTTAACGCTAAGGACATAGCATACTTGAAGGCGCTTTTTTCTTAGGAGAAAATTTATTTTATTAACACTTTTCTCCAGACAATTGTTGGATAAGTATTAGTAATCTCGTTATCAGCAATGATCACAATCAATTCAGAAGAATAAAATTGCGTTTTTAACTCTAGGGATCAATTGAACCCATAATCAACATTTCTGAAAACTTTTTCTGTAAAAAGTAGAGAGTTTTCCATTGCTTTGAAAATATGATATTATGATTTATGAAATTCATATTACGCTCGAACGATTGATATATTGGAACAAATATTTTGGTTATATTTTTTCCAAGTAAGGAACATTTTAAAATGATGAAAAAAGATCTTGAGGTCATATTTTGTGAATTTTTCCAAACAAAGCTCAATTACTCAGAACATTGTTTTGTTTAAAAAATTTTTAGCATTGTTTTGCTCCATTTGGCACATTTTTCTAGAATATTTGATCTTTGTAGGACATTCCAGTTTAGACTTTAGAGATATAGCTGAGGAATCAAGTATCCCCAAGGATCAAGTTTCCTCACTCTCCCCTACTTGTAGGTTTGTCGGTCGAGAAATAGACGTACTCTTTTTTGTGAAATTTTTCGAAAAATTCTTTTTTGTTGTCATTATCTTTCATTTCTTCTAACTTTTTATCCGTCTATAAAATTCCAAAATTCATGATGTTCTTACTTAAATAAAAATCGCTTTTCATCGATAAGGCCGATAAATTAAGTAACAATTAAGTTATATTTAGAAAATTTATTTTTCGAAAACAAAAACAATATCCAAATCCGGCAATTCGAATGCTAAATCGATTCCTCTTGTTCAATTTTCTCGGTAAATACCAATTATTTCGGTAACTTTATACCGAATAATACCAGCCATGATCACCGTCAGTCGATTCCCGATTATTGTGTAGAGCTTGAACCCCAATTTTCCAACAGTCTAAGCTTTCTAGATAGCAAAATTAACATGAAAAAGTCCACAGGATATGACTGATTTGCTGTTTCGAAGAAATTTTATTTTCCAATGTTTTCAATCATATAAATGAAAGGTCATACAAAAAATAAAACAAAAGTTTGGCATTTGTTTTAAAACACTGTTTTGGTAAGATATTAAATTCGATATTGTTGCTCTTTTTTGGTCTATTTTCAATAAAACAATTATTGAAAATAGACCAAAAAAGAGCAACATTCCATTTGGATGTAGATTTTTTGGCTAAATTAAACTCATTGAAAAAATTTTCAAAACCATCGAAACTATGCGATTTTAATTTAACTAAAAGCCAAATTATAAACACAAGCTGGAATAGAAAAATCAAACTGCTATTGCTTACAGTACACCGGCTCTGATGGAAACCTTGCACAGACAATTAAGATTATTGGGCATTGAATATGAAATTAGTTCTGGTTGATTCGAGTCTGTTGCTGCGCGATTGCTTGTTTCAGGTTCTGCAGTTCGACTTCGAATATTTACTGCATTGTGACAAGCACGGCGCATCTTTTATTATCCATATCAAATTGGCTTGATTGTAAGGAAGGGGACGCACTTTCCAGACCAACCCTCGCTAATTGGTCCGCGTCAGAAAAGGGCTGAAATTGATTGTGGATCACATTTGACTATATTATCCGTGAAATTTATTTGACAAATTGATAGGCAAAATAGATTCTATGGATTTCTTTGTATAGCCTCGTTTAGTATATTGAGAAAATCTGTTGGATCTGTTGAATTTCTTGAAATTTGCGAGAGCCATTTGGCAAATGCATATTCAAATTTGTCATGCGACACATGTCACAAACTTTTGCTGTTAGGATAAATTCAATCGAATCGTTTTCTACAAATATCGACGGGGACATATTTTTTGTTTTTATTCTTCGTTTCTGCCATGTTTTTGCAGAAATGTCCATTTCCATACGGAATTAATTAATCAAAACTGCCCGTTAATTAAAATCTAAGCAATTTTTTTTCTCCTGGTGGTGCCATCCAGAGACTCCAATGGAAAAAATGACCCCCTCTTATAACGACAGGTTTCGCTTCACCCATAGAACATGGAGAAATCTTATTAAAAAAATGAAAACGTGAGCTTTCCACTACACTTTGCCAACAATTTGTCAAGATGACGACAACGAAATGAAAATTAAAATAGTGAGAAAAGCATCGAGTGGGGCGAAAAAAAAATCTCAGCTCTCACCCAGCGAAATCGCACTGCGTGGTGAAATCTTGGAAGATGATGAAAAAAATCTGTTTTTCAGCGGGAATATTTTTTTCATGATTTATTATTCAATAATGAATAAGTTTTCGGGAATAGGGCTGTCAGATGTTGTTTGTCGTAATGTTTCATTGAAGATTAGACTTTGCGCTTTTTCAGAAGATTGAAAAATAGCGCAAATATAATTTTTATTAGAGTGTCCATTAGGGGAATAGAAAAATCAGGAATTTCAGAATCCTGGGAAACGGTTAAATATCCCAGGAATTCCCGAACCCATTGAGAGGAGCAAAATTTAAAAAATTAACACGACTTAAAATTGAAAAAGGATCAGATTCAGTAAGGAAAATAATTGTCTGCCGTAAATATGGTTTAGACTTAAATATTTATTCTTCTAAAAGTAAATAAAACATTGAACTAAAATTTGATGGATAACCTGATGTCTAGTTAACCAAATTCAATCGATAGTGAAAAATCTTTCTGAATGCATCAAATTTTTGCAGCAAGAAGCAGTCAACTTTGTCGATTGAAGTAGCAGTCTTTTTGAAAGAGGGTTCATATACATATATGGCTTGTAACTCCTGTAACTTTTCATCAATCTTTATGTAATTTTCCCATCGCATTTAAATATCTCCCAAAAACATTTTTACTTATTTTTTTTCTCTTCTAATTCAATTTTCAATTGATTTTTCCTGGGTAATAGAGACGAACAATACTGCAGTCAGATGTCTCTGGTCAAATCTGACGGCAGATTTGAACTCCTGAGATAATTTCATAAAAGATAAGTGTAATCTCATGTCAAAATTTTCCCACTGTGCATTGACTCCGATGACTAGAGTTCTATCAACAGGGATAAGACGATTTGCATGATTCATTCCTTCAAAAATTATTACTTTTGAACCACCAGCTCTGGAAACCCTAGAATTCGCTTCTGCTGTTCAATTCAAAATGTTCTCTGTCAACGTTTGAAATGTCCCGTTTGCTCATTATTCAAATCGCAATCTTATAAATTAAAGAACCCTCATCGCCAAAACGTGCGCCCGAACTCGACATCCTATGTAAAAAGCATCAGGCAAACCCATTCCACTGTGCACATTTCGGCAATAATCGGTTCTTTCAATTCGTTTTCAACTGTCAATTGGAAAAATTGATTTCCACTGCATTGCCCAGTCAAGGCGTGTGCCAAGTTATTGGATGACTTTTGCCTGGGACCAGCTTTTTTATTCTTCGATTTCGGTCTCCCCCCTCAAAAGCACCCTTTTGGAGCAAACCCGGAAAACAAAAAGGCAAAGTTAGTGATATGAAATACGAGTTTTAGTCGTTCCTTGCCCATTTGTTAGTAATATTTTTCGATTACAATTCACATTACTTATAAATTCTAAATCGCGCCAATTATGAGAATGAAACTCATTCATCATTGAAAGCAGTCATGTCGCTATTGTATGTTTTTTTTTCTTAGAGTATTCGTGGATATTGATTTCGTTTTTTAAAAACCCTTTTAAAAATTCATCTATACAAATAAGATTTACATTAACAAAATAACTTCAAAGAAAAAAAAATTATGGCAAATAAAGTGAATAGGAACATCGAGTTTTTACGAACGATTGTCGTGAGAGGTGGACCCGAAACTGTAAAATATAATAGTTTAAAAATTTATTAACAAAATTAACATTTAGATAAATTTAAATTTGACATTGTCATATTATTTTGTACTAGCTTCAACTAATAGTAATAGCGTGGGTTGAGTTTTCTGCGCTGCCGAATTTGGTGATGGTTTTGCATTAGTGCAAGTGGGATGCAGGTAAAATTTCACTCAACTTTTGACATGTCCATTCCAAACTTGCCATCTGTCAAATAAGTCTAAGGTTTGAACTTTATTTCTCTGTTAAAACCACGCATTGGCTAAGCTGCTCGCCTTGCCAATATCCTCCCTATTACTTACTAACTTACTTACTCACTTACTTAATGGTCCCGCGTCAATTCTCCGGCGCATAGGGCCGTGGTGAAAAACTTCCACTGTTGACGATCCGCGGTCAGCGTTTTCACTTGGTTCCAATCAAGACTCTCGTTGACAGTTCGTATTTCGGCGCCTAGGCTTCGCCGTCATGAGTTTCTGGGTCTGCCTCTTCTTTGATGTCCTTCTGGATTCCATTCTAGCGCCTCTTTGCAAATCTCGTTCTCATCTTTTCGCAGCGTGTGCCCAATCCATCTCCACTTACGTTCTCGAATCACGATTTCTAGCGCCCTTTGATGAGACCGATGATGTAATTCCTCAATTGAGATCCAGTTGCCAGGCCACCAAGCGCGGATGATATTCCGCAGGCAGCGGTTTACAAATAGGGTAAATGTACCCGACCTTGGCACCTAAGGCATGGTTTACCCTTTTTTCGACATTCCTACCTTCCTGTTGAGTGCACCATATAACATCCTTTGAAGAATTTACTTGCTAACTTGCTTAGAGTTCAACAAAAATATGTTTTCTCTACGGAACTTTCATTAATGTGAGTAAAATGCATGCAAAATACTCACTGCGGTGCTCCAATTACTTGGCCGCCGTACCAATTGTTTGCCGTTTCAATGATCCGATTCTTGGCCACCAGAAATGTGCAATAGATCTTTACCAACAATGCTCAATTGACAGTTAACAAAATCGTTGGCTATTCTGAATATAAGGCCACTGACAGAATGACGTCAGCTGAGCGTAAAGTTCTATGCGACGATAGAACACCGGGCTTCACTCATATGTACAACAAAAAGGCTTTTGAAAACATTGATGAAATTTGGTTGGAAGGGAAGCACAAAATAAGCTTTCATTTCAAAAAGTCGGAAGTCCAGAAATTCCGCAATGCGATTGCGACACATAGGGTTATTTTCACTACCAAACAACTGTCTTCATAATGTGGAGTTTTGCTTCATTAAGTAAGAAATTGAAAAATTCCTTGAATGGTATTTAAAAATTTTGCCCTTTTGAATTTGTTAGCTGAGATTATGAGCTTCTAGCAATAGCCATCTCGAATGCCCGGGGCGTTGCGCAGTGGTTTGACACGCCAAATAGATGTTAGAATGTAAACCTTGCTAAAACATTTTTTTTAATTCGACTCACATAAAATATTTTAAGGGATAATTGGAAAGCAAACGATATTTTCCTGAACTTCCAACTTCTATTTCCATGAAAAAAATTAGAACAAAATTCCAAAAAATTAAATCTGAGTATGGTATATGGTTCCCAAGCAATAGAAAACGATTCCAAAACTCAATTAGTTATGTTTGTTTGTTTATTTCTTAATCCATCGGACCAGAGGTCTAAATGGATGTGATGGGAAAAGCACAAGGCACAAAAACCCATCAGTGGAGATAGCATAGACGATACAATAATTAACAGAATGTAAAAACTAATACTACTGATTTACAAAATAAAAGCAATACTAAGATCTATCATCAAACAGAAAACAAAACAAAAATTAACTTAGCATTGTAGCTCGTAAGCGGTTCACAAACATATCACTCGTTAAATTAAAATCGAATTCACTACATACATTGTTGAATACTGCACACATGGAACGAATAGGCTCATTCTGACCGTAGAGTGTTCGATGAAATCCTAGCCGTAGAAATTCTCGCGTTCTCAGTTGTCTAGGCACCACGTTGAAGTCGACTCTCGCAAGAATGTTTGGCGCATCGATGTCACCGAGCAGCAATTTTCCAACAAACGCCGCCTTCAAGTATTCACGTCGGTTAGCGAGGGTATCCAGATTCAACCAGGAGCATCGCTGTGAATACGTAGGAGATTCTTCCGGGACTGGCCAGGGGCAAATTCGGAGTGCTGAGCGAGTAAATTTGGATTGTACGGATTCGATTCTACTGACCCAGGTGTCATGGCTAGGGCACCAGACGACTGCTGCAGATTCCAGGTGCGAGCGAACTAATGCACAGTATAGAGTTCGTAGACACTGTGGATTTGTGAATTCCCTAGTGGTTCGCAAAATAAATCCTAAACTCCTATTCGCTTTGGCTACGACGTAATTTAGTTGATTTTCAAATGTAATTTTGGAATTCAACAGTACACCTAGATCCTTCACAACGGAAACTCGTTCAAGAGTGGAATCTTGGAGAGTGTAATTCCAAGTCAGTGGATTCTTTTCCGAGTAAAACTGATTACATTGCATTTCGCCACACTGACCGTTAAGCAATTCAATTTACACCACTCCAGAAATTTACTCAACATTTGCTGCAATTCCAAACAGTCGCTGTAGCTTTCAATTTTCCGATAAATTTTCAAGTCATCAGCATACAACATTCTACACCCGGATGGAAGAGCGTATGTTACATCGTTGTAATAAATGCAGAAAAGAAGAGGTCCGATGTTGCTGCCTTGTGGTACTCCTGAGTTATTCTGGAACACATATGACTCAGCATTTCCTAGCCGAACAGTGAGAGAACGATTTGTCAAGAACGATTCAAACCAAAGAATTAGTCGTTCTCCGAGTCCGAGATGTTGAAGTTTTGCTAGGAGCAAACGATGGTCAATGCGGTCAAAGGCAGCCTTTATATCAGTATACACTGTGTCAACCTGACCCCCTTTTTCCATAGTGCGAATGCAGAATGAAGTGAACTCCAATAAGTTCGTGTTCGTCGAACGTCCAGGATAAAATCCGTGTTGATCAATAGAGATGTACGACTTAGCTGCATAAAAAAGTCTCTGTGATACCAGAATTTCTAGAACCTTCGAACAGGCACAAAGAGAAGTAATTCCCCTGTAGTTCGTTATGTCGTGCTTATTATTTTTCTTATGAACTGGGAACATAAACGACTTCTTCCAAGCATTTGGAAATTTACCGGTGCGAATGGACAGGTTGAAGATAACTGAGAGTGGCTTCCACAAAGCGTCTACACAATTTTTTAAAGTATTGGCCGGAATTCCATCAGGTCCCACAGTCGACGACGGTTTTAGCTTAGATATAGCTGTTTTAACTTCTCCCTTAAGTTATGTATTTTATATACTAAAGTCATAAATTGCCATCGATCTAACAATTTTTAGATAAGAAAAACATCTTAAGTCTTGTGAGATGCTTAATTTAACTTAGTTTTTTTCAATATTTCGAATCACTGTGTTCTGTAGGAGACCACGTGGCTTTTGCTCGGCAGACTGCAATGCAAATGCTGTTCGCACGCATACCAATGTAGCTTCGATTCATGGTTCCTAAATAGCGATTTTTGCATTTAAAATGCTTGGATATGACTTTTAGTTAGTCGAATCACTTATGTTCTCCAACTTATTTCGAAGCTTAAGTTGATAGCAACGGTCTTATCATACAACCCAATTAGTATGAAAACATTTGTGCGTAGTTTTAGGGAAAACATCAGCCCAAAAATACCTCTTTAATGAACATGTATTTTTTCCAGCTTCCAACACTGGTGGTGTATTTCGATTGAAGTTGCATGCCAAGAAAAGGAACAAAATTAGTTTTAAATTTTTATTACAATCTTAAATAAACATTCAATCTTTAGTCTTTCTAGTATTTTTTTTATTTTTTGCCGAGTTTAACTGTAGGCATGAGTATTTATAGCAAATTTTTCAAATGAATGTCCGCGTATGAAATCGCATGTGAACTTAACAGTTGCACTAGAAAAGTGAGTTCTTCTGATTTTCATACGGTGATTTCCAACATAATTGCCTCGGATGCAGATCGAAAAAAATTAACTACTTCAATAAAGTACAAACAATCAAAAAATTCGGTATGTACAGATTTGAAACAAATTATTCTCTTCGCAATTAAAATATATTCAAAATTTTTTAGTCCAATTTGGACCCAAAAAACATGAAAAGACATGTTGGCATGCCAAGAAAAGGACCATGCCAAAATAGGGCTCACTTACCCTACTTGCAGTTTTCGCGTCGTTACCGCATATGTGCACCAAGTTACGAACCCGTACAGCAATACGGATTTGACGGTTGGCCAAACATTAGAATATTCGTTCGTAGAGATATCTGACGTGACTGACAGATGTTCCGGAGACTCGTAAATGCAAATCGGGCTTGTCTGGCTACCATGAGACTGGAGGGATTTCCTGTGTTGATCTTCATCGACTTGGTATTTCCGACATTGACTTTGGGACCTGTTGCTCTGGAGCTTTCGGTGAGGTCGTCGAGTTTGTTCCGCATATCCGGTTGTGTTTGGGCGAGCGAAACAATATCGTCAGCCAGGTTAAGTTCGTTCAGTTGCTCCATTGTTGAAGGATTCCACGGCAATCCTCGGTTCGGTGCACAGTTGATCGTTGAGAATCTCATCCTTTACGATTAGAAAAAGTAGCGGTGGTAAGATACATCCCTGTCTCACTCTAGCAGTTACCGGGATTGGTTCGGACAAGACACTCGTGCAAGACCTTCCACGAAAATGCCTCGTGCTTTGCTTCGATGAGATGGACTAGTTTCTCTGGGACTCCTCGTCATCTTAGAGCAGCCCAGATGTTTTCATGGTTCAGTCGGTCGAATGCTTTTTCGAAACCAACGAACATCAGCAGAAGAGAGTCCTGGAATTCGTTGATTTGTTCCAGTATGTTTCGTAGCGTTGTGATGTGATCCACACATGATCGTCCACACATGATCTTGTTCAGGATCACTTGGCAGAGTACTCTGAGGGTTGTACGTACAGATCAACGTTATGCCTCGCCAGTTACCGCACTCTGTCAGGTTTCCTTTCTTCGGGACCTTTACGAGGATACCCTTCATAGAATCGGCCGGGAATGTTGCAGTATCTGACAAGGCAGGGTCGGCTTTCAGCATTGCAGCAGGAATGCAATCAATCTCAAGTGCTTTGTTGGATTTCATGTCTTTGATTACCGCTTCTATTTCAGTCAGCGAAGGCATTTCCGAGTTGACGCCATTTATGCGACTCACTGCTAGCGCTTCGAGCTGTGGGTTTCGTTGGCCATCGCTATTCGTGACTCGGAAGAGTTGTTCGGAGTGATTCTAGCAATATAGTCCTTGCGGCGAGAAATGTAATACAGTAATCGGATACCTCCAATGGCTGCGGCTCTTCCTCCCTATTCGGCTAGGGAGTTTGCCCAGGCTTTCTTGTCTCGTCTACTTTCGCCTTTTCCAGCTCCGCATATCGTAAGCGATCGGCTGGTTTAAATGACCCGGTACATGCCTGAACAATTTCCACTTTCTCCGATCATCGACCATCTTCCAAGTTTCATCCGACATCCATTCACTCCTTCTTCCACAAACTTTATCGAGAGTACCATTGCTCGTCGTGATAAAGGCATTCTTGATTCCATACCACTGTTCTTCGACATATGCCCTTTTCACCTCTGGATTCTCCAACCGGCGGACGTCGTATCGATATCCGACTTTTTCCTCTCGCCGCTGGACACGCGCGACTCTCAGTTGTATCTCACCAAGGACGTATATCCCCCTATTAGATTAGATAAAAACAATCTACTGATTCTCAAGAAACAGAATATATCATACTAAGTCCTATTAATATTATATTTTCTCCATTAAATGAATAATATAAAGTAATTATTTTTAATTAAGTCAAACACGATTCATTTTAACTTGATTTGCTATGAAACATTATAGCAAATTGATTTATGTTTTATTTTTTATTTCTATTATAGTAAAGCTTAAAAAAGATGTCAAAAAAGTTAATCTACTTTATTTGAAAAAAAGTTTGGAGTCTACACAAGAACGCGTCAGATATACCTAAACCAAACCACGGCAAAAACATTGAAAAGAAAATATTTATCGTGAACAATTGTTGTTGGGAGAGCAGTTTGCCAATATTGTGTGATCGTAAAAATATCAAAATCAAAAACCACACACAATTTTACACGCCTTATATCTATGTGGTTTATCTATAGGTGGGGACAAGACTACCCTTGCACGAGTGTGAGAATCAGTTTTTTCAATGTTTTGATTGCTACGTCACAAACGTTCAAGAGCGTCTCGACGTTGAAGTCACCATTCACCGACGGCAAAGAATGTTCCATGTAGTTTGAAAAATCACAATCAAAGCACCCTTTTATTTACAACTTTTCTTCCAGCCACGCAGCACGGCGACGCTATTTTTTCTGAATAATAAACAACTTTGTTTGCGTCCCAAACATTCCTCCTAATAAGTTTCCATGGCTAAATTTGAACTCTTAACACTTGACTCCGTGGCGGCGTCGCGTTACGTCACAATCGTTCATAAACAACTGTATGGATACAACGTACTAATACTAAAGTTTTTGATTGTCCCCACCTATAGATAAACCACATAGGCCTTATATGACCTGACCGAATCGTAGTACATACATATGGAAAACGCCAAAAATTCGAATTCACTTCTACCGCCCCAGAAAGGGATCCGATTTTTTCTTCCTAGGCCAAAGGTAGATATGGCTTTTATTGGTTATTGTTATTATGATTGCCGCACATCCTGATATTGTCATTTCTCTATTTGTGGCCCAACTCGAATCGGAAGTTGAATTTTTGGCTGGCTGAAGGCAGATCTCTTTCCGAGGACCGCGATATGATATCTAGTATTTTTTCAAGGGAAAATTGGTGAGCATGTTGCATGAAGGGAAGCAAACGGAAAAAAAAGGATTCTTGATTGCCCATTTCGGTTGGCCGTGCACTCTGAGCCTAATTCGATCCGGTAAAGGTGTACCAAGATTCGTGCCTGACGATATACGATGTTTTATAGCCGAAAAAGATGTGGCCACTGATGCACAGGTTTACAGTCTGCACTCTTTTTGTATATTTTGGCCGGTATTGTGATATTAAAATTGATTTCTTTGTTTGTTTTCCGAGTTTTATTGAAATCAATTCCATGGGTACAATGTAATTTGAATATAGGGTTTTGTCATATATGAGCTTATTCTAGAGCCACATTCAAAATGATCTCATTGAGCTGTTCACAAACATTTCGTTGTCTTTATTGACCACGTGATTTAAAGCAAATGTTTCTCACATATATAACGTATGAATTCATCTATAGATATCTTGCTCATGGAAAATTAACTGATTAATGATTTCTTTTTCAAATTCAAGTCCCCTCATTGTCCCAGGTCCCTACTTCTTGGGTAGCCCTGATTTGTCTTTGAAACACAGGCTTTTAACCTTTCGTCCAGATATTGCACAGACACAGATTTTGCCCCCCCCCCCCCCCCCCCCCTTATAAGTTTAAAGGGATAAACGAAAAGAAGGCAAATTTTGCTATCAGGCCTCATCTTGAAATCCAAGTTGGCGGCTTTCACTGAACATTGAAATGATTTTATTCACTGAAAATCGCTTGAAACTCTCACAATATGGGTATTAGTTGAAAGGGATCAACGAGTAGACGACAAATTTCGCTAATTAGCTGCCATATTGAAATTCAAGATGGCAGCTTCCACTGAACATTCAAATGATTTTAATCACAGAAAATCACATGAAATTCCTGCAAAAATTCCTGCAAATTCCGTTCAAGACGAATTTCTCTATCAGACGCATCTTAAAAACAGAGATGGCGACTTTCGCAGAACTTTAAAATGCTGTAAATAACTAAATATCGGATGAAACCCCCACAATATGGATATTGGCTATAGGGCTAAACTAGAAGAAGTCAAATATCGCTATCAGACGCCATTTCTAAATCCAAGATGGCGGCTTCCACTGAACTTTAAAATACTGTTAATCACTGAAATCTTATTAAACTCCCACATGGGTATTGAGTGAAAGGGCTAAACGAGTAGAAGTCGAATTTTGCTATCAAACGCCATCTTGAAATCCAAGATGGCGGCTTCAACTGAACATTAAACTGATTCTAATCACTGAAAACTGCATGAAACCCCTACATTATGGGTATGAGGTAAAGGGACTAAACTAGAAGAAGTCGAATTTCGCTATCTGACGCGGCTTTCGCTATTCTTTCAAAGCTGTAAATTACTGAAAATCTCATGATACATACATACATCCACAATACGGGATATGGGGTAAAAGAGCTAAACGAGTAAAAGTCGAATTTCTCTTTTCGCTTTACTCTGAAATGCTGTAAGTGACCCATATTTTGGGGGTTTCATACTATTTTTAATCATTTACAGCCGGGGTTTTCAGATCATTTGCTCGGCGGAGCACTTTTTTGAACCAAAAATTTTTGCGGAGCACCTACATTTTTGAAAGAATGAATAACCCGAGTTTTGAAAACTTGATAGTATTTATTGTTTAAATAAGATGTGTCTTGTCATCGTTGTCAATAAAATCAGTAATGAATGGCTACTCTTTGAATAGTCTTGTTTTTATTAATAAAATATTTGTCATCAAAAATTAATGATTTCAATAGAACAAAAACGTTTTCTTCGATTATTCGAGCTGTAACTAGTTTGGTTAAATTTGTGCCACTTGTAGCCTGACGTCTGGTTCCGCGTTTGGTCGGGATCGGTATTTTGTCTTCGTTACGAAATATGTGTGAAATCCAGACTCACGTAGATAAGTTGTGGAAAACGGCAAAAGAATAAGTTTTGCTTTATCGGACAAAATTTTAAATTCATTTTTCAGGTGACACAAATACTCCTCCAACGACTTTTTGGATACGAATCTTTCCTGAAGCTTTGAATCCGATGTCATCTCTATCAAGCATTCATATTCTTGCGATGTTAATGATCTGGTTTCTTTGACATCAAAAAAGGCTTTTCCACGCATTTTAAGTCTTCGATCTTTTTATAATTTAATAATATTTATTCTTCGTGCAATTTTGCTGGAAGCTGTTCAACAAATCCTCAATCAAAACATAGTAATTGTAATTGTAAATGACTTCATGAAATGCGTGGGCCTGTGAGTTGAAGTTTACACCAATGAATAAAAAAATAAATTTATCAGGAGAGACGAGTAAGCCTTGGTCGAGTGCGGTCGCGTTTGTTTTTTCTGCGTTGAATTTTGTCGTTTTCTGTCATTTTCGAGAGAAAGTTTTGATTTTTGATACCAATAATCAATTGATGATGTATTCATGAGATACAAAGAAGAAGTCACTGCTGATAAGAGAAAGAGACAAGTGTGAAATCATGTATCAGTTTTTATTGCACTGAACATCGTTGTTGTTTTTATAGTGCTCAGTTCGGTAGCTTCAGGAAGTTTTTTGCACAGTTTAATTGACGAGGAGGGTTAGATTTTGATGGTTTAGAAGTGTTGTAAATGAAAGAAAGCTTTTGGGATACCGAACGGGCGGTTTTGTTTAATGGTTTAGATACGTGCGGGGGAATTGGGGAATGGACATTGCAAGTGATCGAAGATATTTATTATGGTTTCTTTTGAGTATATTTATACAAGTGAAAGTTGAAGTTGATAGAAATGGGATGGGAGGTTCTAATGTGTATCTCAAGTTGAAGACAATGCCTTCCGCATAATACGCTCAGGAGTGAAATCAGGAAATTAAATTCTTGAGAAATGTGTGCTAAAAATGACAAAACTTTTGATACCGAAAGAGGTCAGCAGCGAGAGGCGGAAGTTAGCAGAAAACCGGTGAGGACGTTCCTTTTTCTTTTTCTAGTTCTTTAATTTTCACTCTTCAATCAGTTTTTCAATATATTACTCCAAATTTATGGTTTGTGGAGAACTTTCGAGGTAATTTAATGATTAATTTTGATTATACGAATGAAAAATCTTAAAAACTTTTCGAGCTCTAAGGAGATCTCGAAAGGTTTATTGTCTATTAATTTTTTTCGTTATCTCTTTTTTATTTTCAAGAGCGAGTAAAGGCGCTTTATCCTTGGTCGATGACCAGAAATGATTGTACATTGAAATCCAAAACAGTCCATATATTTTCAAAGATTTTTTTAGGTTTTGGGATTTCTGTGTACAAAATAAATCATTTCCAGCCCCAAACGATCCTAGTGATTGGCATAATCACTTTAGATTGCACATGATTTCTTCATCAAGGAGCATTTTTTTTAGCATGCTTCCAACAATACTGCCCATTCGAAACGTATGGTACTGGTGGTCCACGTTTCTTCCTGTTCCTGTGTTCCAGAAGTCTCTGCGTTCTCTTCTCTATGGTAGGCCCAACCATTTTGTGTTTTTGATCATTTTAATGTTTTTATGTTAGAATAATTAAAATCATAAACAAAGACAAGAAGAATAATAAGATACATATTATTCTTTGGGACTCAGACATAAGTTCTGGCTGTAGAAGTACGATTAGTGATTAGTGATGAATAAAAGAATAAATTTATCAACGAAAAGTGTCGTGATTGTCATAATTCTTGGAAATTTTCGGATGATAACTTCGAGGTTATTTCTGATTGAATGCTTCTATGCAGGTTGCACCTTTTGAGCGATTCTGCCCAAAATTTGATGTTTCTCTTTATGGTCGTGATTTTGCCTTTTAAATCGAAGATTGTTATTCCTTTACCTTGCATTGAAAGACTGAAGTCATTAATTTTATGAAAAATTTCAGCCGAATAAGCCAACCTGATGAGCACTGATCATCATTCAATCTTGCCAAATTATTGTAGATAGCTCTGACTTCCGATCTTAATTCAAACAGGCGGTTTTCTACGAGATAACCAGCTTCTCCTTAAAACCTGAAGGTATGAGTCGTTTTAAATAAGGATTTACAAAAAAAATCCAGCGATCTTCGGTATTTGATAGTAGCGTGGAATGTTGGCTAACCATCTCTCTGCACAACGTCTTGAATAACTCTGATTTTTTCGGTCGAGCATTAATAAAGTAGATTATTTTTACGCCTTTGATGATTAGATGATGATGGTTTCTTCAAAGCGAGTGCATGTCGATGAAAGATGTAATAACCACTACCGCAACTTTTGGTTTTTTTTTTATCATGGCAACGACTCCAGCAGTATTTCCAACTCGTTCGTACATACATCAATACAATTTCCGCATGGAATATTGTTGTCCGTAACATAATCATGAATTAGATTGAAAATTTCAACACTCGTCGTGGAAGTTTGCAACGGTTTGCAAAGGAACAAATCTTCTTCGAAACATTCAGAACCTTCATAGCGAACAAATATTATCAGAATCGCTAGTCCTGCTAATCAGTGGATTCGTCAAGCTGCATGTCGAATTTTGGAGTTCTCAATCACTTTCAACAACTTCAGCCATGTCACAAATTCGCCGAGAAACAGTAGTGTCAGACATGGAAATCGAATTTACTAATTCCACCGTTTTACTATCAAACATGATACGGACGACTGCTTGAATTCAAGGTTGGATTAAGTTTTCAGCAATAGTATGCGCTTCTCCAGCTTTTCCAATCGGTAGCTCACTCAGTACGGCGCAAGAACCGCCTTTCATTGAGTGTTTTGCACGCTCAGCCCTGCAACACAACATTGTTCGATCAAAGCAGTACATTTTAACAATCCACCATTCTTTGCCAACATCCCTGCAGGGATTTAGCCGCCAGTAAAAACAAAGTTTACAAAACTTATAAAAATGAAATGATAAAGAAATATCAGAGTTTTTCAATGTTTGTTTATGATTTTCGTTGCGTATGTCGCGGAGCACTTTCAAAAGCTTCGCGGAGCACCAAGTGCTTTTGAAAGTGCTGAGCACGATCTGAAAACCCCTGATTTACAGCATTTTTAAGTTCAACTGAAGCCGCCATCTTGAATTTCAAAGTGGCGTCAGATAGCGAAATTAGAATTCTACTCGTTTAGCCCTTTCATCTTATACTCCGTTTTGTGGATGTTTAATAGGATTTTCAGTAATTTATAGCATTGAAAAGAAAAGCGAAAGCCGCCATCTTGGATTAACGATGGCTTCTCACGCGACTTCTTCTAGTTATTCCTTCCACCCAATACTCATATTGTGAGAATTTCATTAGATTTTCAGTGTTTAAAATTATGTTAATGTTCAGTGGAAGCCGTCATCTTTGATTTCAAGATGGCGTCTGATAGCGAAATTTGACTTCTTGTAGATTAGCCCTTAAGCTAATACTCATATTGTGGGAGTTTCATGCGATATTTAGTCATTTTTTAGGATATGAAAGTTCAATAGAAGCCGCCATCTTGGATTTCATTTAGGCGTCGGATAGCGAAATTTGACTTCCCTTGTTTAGCTATTTCTCTCAATACTCATATTGAGGGGTTTTATTTTATTTCCAGTGATTAAAAGCATTTCATAGTTCAACGGAAGCCGCCATCTTGGATTTCAAGATGGCATCGGAAAGAAAAAAAAATCGACTTTTTCTAGTTTAGCCCTTTCACCCAATACCCATATAGTGGCGGTTTAATGCGATTTTTTGTCATTTACCAGTTCAGCGATAGCCACCATCTTGGATTTCAAGATGGCGTTAGATTGTGAAATTTGACTTCCATCCGTTTAGCCTTTTCACCCAATACCAATATTGTTGGGGTTTCATATGATTTTAATTCATTTAAAACATTTTAAAGTTCAGCGGAGGGCGTCATCTTGGATTTTAAGATGGCGTCAGATAACGAAATTTGACTGCTACTGGTTGATTTATTTCAACTTATACCCAGATTATAAGGGATTTTTGCGTTTTCAATCATTTACAATATATCATACAATATATTTACAATCATTTACAATATATCCAAGCTGAGTGGTAGCCGACATATTTTAATTAAGGATGGCGACGGACAGCGAAATTCGACTTCTACTTGTTTTTCACTTTCACCGAATAACCATAGGGGAGAGTGGGGATACTTGATCCCCTTTTCTTATTTTCACCATATCTTTTTGGAAAAATTTAGCAACTCGCTCTCTTTTACATTTTCTGACAGCGTGTAACAAGTTCAAGTTTCTATGCTCCTCAAATTAGAACGATACTTGAACCCGTACATGAACTAGAAACATTTTCTAGGGAGTAATAAAATTGCGATATTTTTGAAGTTAAGGGAGACTTGATCCTTTATGAAGGAAACCCTAATCCATGGAAAAAATCAAACAAAACTCCAAGATAGAATGTTAATTGACTATTTTGGTCATGTTTGTTCTCATTTCACAATCTATAATTGTCAGAAAAAAAAAATCTATAGCTTATTCTCAACCCTTATGACATTGCATACTTACGGGCGCAATTTTTTATAATTAAGAGAAAAGCAATTCTTTTAGCCCTTTTCTTCAGATTATTGATGGATGAATATTAGATATTGGATAAATATTAGTAATCTCGTAATCAGCAATGACCACGATCCATTGAGAAGAAGAATATACCGGGATCATTTGTACCCATATATTAGAGATCAATTGTACCCAAAATCAACATTTTAGACAACTATTTCTGAAAAAAATTGGGAGTTTTCCATCACTTTGAAAATATTGTATTTTGAAGTTTATTTTACGATCGGAAGATTGATGTATTGGAATAAATATTTTTGTTATAATATTTCCATGTTAGGAACATTTTAAAATGGTGAAAAAAGATCTTAAAGTTACATTTTGTGAAATTTTTCAAACAAAGTTCAATAACCCAAAAACTTATTTTGTTAAAATTTTTTGAGCTTCAACCATGGCTGTTTTGTTCCATTTGGCACATGTTTCTAGAACATTTGATCTTTGTACTACATTCCAGTTTGGAGATATAGCTAAGGAATCAAGTATCCCCAGGGATCAAGTATCCTCATTCTCCCCTATTGTGAAGGTTTTATGATTTTTTCAGTAATTTACAGTTTTGAAAAAAAAAGCGGAAGCCGCCATCTTGGATTAATGATTGCTTCAATCAACAATTATTTTTCCCACTATTTGGGCCCTTTCACTCAATACTCAAATTATAGAGATATTCAAACTAGTTCCGGTAATTTGAAGTTTTCATAGATTTTAATTTTTTTTTTTATTTTAACTCAAAACCAACACACATAACTTATCAAAAATGTTTTAAAAATGGGAATTCCAATTCAAATATGTGCTATCTAACCTGAGCGTGTCCTGTTTTGACATCTTGATCGAGATCTGTCTATAAGTTTTATGGCGATCTTATAATCAAGCACTGAGTGCTATTATAAAACATGCAAAAGAAAACTTGGAGCAAACTACTTAGTTTGTGGTTTATTACAGTTTAAACAGAGCATTCATAACTCTTTCAAAACAACTAAAACAGTATGTTTAATAATAGCTTTACTAGCGTTTTCAAAACTATCTAAAAACATATGGTCGAAACAAAAATATAAGCACTTTGCATGACCATAATTAAACCGTTGGCTTGTGTTGACAAGTCAGTTGGTTCCTGAGCAGATGTCCGTGAGTTCGAGCCCAAGAGTGATCGTCGAACACAGTTGTACCGGATAAGTTTTTCAATGACCTGCCAACTGTTTCGTTGATATTAGTCGAGAATGACATAAAGATGTTAAAACGACTATAATCGAAACAAAAAAAAATAATTAAACTGTCATAAAACGAGCTGTACAAAATAATGCCATATTAAAACCATAATAAAACTTAATAATGTTAGTTGGCTTAATCTGTGTTACTTGGGCCTATTATATATTAGACCAAAAAACATGTTTTATATCAACAAAGAGCCGAATAACTATTTTAATATGATAATTTAAAATAGAAACAAAGATTAAGGTAGCCAGAATTTTCCCTGCCCGTATCTGGGCCGGACAAAAATTACCAACCCGAAAACCGTGCAACATCCGCAATTTAAGCAAGAATCCAGAAAAACATTATATTTTTACGAGAACGCATCAGCATATTTTAAATTGTATTCTAGGCTTCCATAAAATCGTTCATGTTTATTTTGACAAAACTTTTCTTTAAAAATTTTTTTTTGGGCGTAAAAATAAAATATTATAATTACTCGATTTGAATTTTTTTTCTTCGTGTTTGCAAAAAAGTGAAAAAAATTTTCAACAAAATTCATAAATTTTGTACAAAATATACGGGGAAATTCGGATAACATCGGACTTCCTAACCAGCTTATCATATTTATGTACACGATATTGATATTTCCTTTCTTTATATGTAGTAGCTTTGTACTTGTCAACTGCAAGACCCTGTTTGTTTTTGGAAACACGCTCGTAGGCAACACGCAACACGAATTATTATGTTAGTTTTAAACAGTAGAAAAAAAAAAGAATTCTTTTCATTTATACTGTTGAACACTAATAAAATAGAGCCAATCTAACAAATTTAATGCTCATATTATGTTCTACATAAATTTTAGTTGATTTAAAAATAAAAAAGTGACAAAAACCGTGTTTTAATGTTGCCAAAAACAAACAGTTGCAAAAATCGAATGTTGCCAAAACCGATCGGAGTTCAGTAGTTTTCACCACTTCTGATATAAATCAAAACAATTTAACTATAATCAGGTCCTTAATACGAACCCATGAGTCATTTTCAAAAAGGTCAGTAACAATTTTCATTGCAGCCGAAAGTTGGTGGACAATAATTTGATGTGGTGTCATTTATAATTTAATGGGCTTCATTTGTACCGGCAGGTCGTTGAAAAGAAGTGTAGAAAATTTTAGATGAAAATTATTAACTCCCTGTCGCGACTTGTGTAGATGAGCGAGTGAGTACGTAGGTATGCTCGTTCATTCATTCATTCATTCATTCATTCACAACTAGCAATATGAATGCAACCTTTTTGAAATTCTTTCGAGTCGGTAGGTTTCCTTTCTTGCTTGATTCCCTCGCTTTGCTTTTAAACAGTACAAATATGTATAAGCTTGATGCTGGGTTTCAATTATGTAGGGGGTATAATGAAAAGTTGACACAAATGACAAAAGGTGTTCAAGTCATTTATGTTAGGGGTTTCATTCTTCATCTGCACATCGGCTTTCTAAACCCAGCAGGCCCACGTCGTATCGGCGTTCGACTTCTGAATCGGATGGGCGGCTTGAAAATAATGATATTTGGTTCCTTGGGAAGGAGCCAAACTAGGAATACCTAGGGTGACAAAATGTACTGATCAAAACATCTTATGTATCAATTTTTGCTTTTGTCAGCTATCGTTAGCTGAAATTTTTCATTTTTATTTTTAGTTTTGTGTCAGCTCTCAATTTCTTTAGTCAAAACCGGTTGGTTTGGAATAAATTTAAATGACCAATGATGATTTTAACATTATTCCGATCACAAAATTGGATCGACATATTTATTATATTTAACAACCACTGAACAACGAATCTTCAAAAAAAAAAAAAAAACTATACTTTAGAGACACTTCCTATGAAACACGCCTCGAAGTTTTCGTGATGTGCGAATTTTCGAAGAGTGTAGTTGTTTATATTCCATAAAAAGTATTAAAATAGAAATTTTAAAATCGGGAGTCTGCACCTATTGAATATTAGGATATGCAAATGGTTTGAAATGAAATTTGTTAACCCCACTCTGATCAATTTGTTTTTATTTTTAATGGTAAAGTGAGTTATTCGCCTGCTTTAAGGGGGGGTAGGGTCTAACGGGTATAAAAAACACCATTTTCTAGAGCTATCGTTCAACCAAATGTATTCAAATTTTTTGCATTATACAAACCATTGTTAAAAGAACATTTAGTAAATTTTTCGTAGAAAAATATTAAAAAATGAGCCGGTTACGGAGCACTTTCGAGGATGCCTTTTAGAAAACAGGATTTGTGGTGGACACTGTATCTCAGCACAGAATCATCTGAAGTAAAAAAATCAGAGCAAAATATTTTTAATAGATGTTTTTCTGAACCCCAACGTTTTTATTTAACCTAATTTTTTTTTTTATAAAATTTTTGTGGCTGTTTGAAGTAAAAACTACGATTTTTCACGAAAAAATCCGCCATTTTTCACCTGTAAAATCTCCCCAAAGTAGAAAAAACAAAAAAGAAAAACGTTGGGGTCTGGTATTTTATGTGTAGAAAATATGTTCCAAATTTGAAAAGAATCGGATAAGTAGTTTTCAAATGACGATGTCCACGGACTTTAAAAATGTGCTTTCTAGAAAACGCGTTTGAAGTTTCTGCTCTTGCTTTCTTGCAGTATTAGATAGGAAGAAATAAAGGCCTATAATTTCTACAGTTTTGCTTCAATTGACTTGAAAATTTGACACAACATTTTTGAAATGTTTTACAATAAGAAAATAAAAAAAATAAAAAAATCGATTTTTTGAAAGTGTTAGACCCTACTCCCCCCTTAATACACAGTTATTTTATAATTTCCTGATGCATGCTTTATGTCTTAAAGATGCTGAACAAACTATGCCGAAACGTCGAGTGTTGTTTAAAACTTTGCTTTAACACCTTGTGGAGACTGGAAACGCCGAGAATATTTAGATCTTTTACATTACTCTAAAGTAACTGATAAATGAAGTTCAGTATTGATAATCGAAGAGTTTGCGATCGCAAATCAAAATCGCTGAATTTCTTACAAAAGATAGCTATCTCTTATTCAAAGCGCTCAATGATGTGAGCTTAAAATAAGGTAAGATTTGTTTGATTGGCTTTTGTTTAGGAAGGAAAATTTTGTTCAATTTACATTTTTGTGTTTGCATCTTCCGAAAACTCATTTGGGAAAGAATTAATTAAAAATCTTTTTTACCCAAAATAGGTGTGAATATGCTAAATGATTTCAAGACTTTCCCGTCGAAACCGTCCGTCAACCTCAGTCTTGGACTAATCTCTTCATTGTCAAATTCGGTTACTGCAGCCAACAAAAGTCAAGGCATTCGATTTTCCCCGCTTGGTTGCATTGAAATTTATGCTTTGTTTGTCATTCTCATCAGCTTCGGACACCTTTCCTATATGTAGGCACCCAGATCGTTCCGACCCGTACAATCATTAGCCATCATTGTCAGCATAATGTGTTGTGGATGGCTTTACCTGCCTTGCTAGATAGGATTCCGTTCCAGCTTCGATGAAAAGTTGTTAGTTGGGAAACCGGATGTCCTCTCGGAAGAGAATTATGCGTAACCAAAAATTGGGGAAAAAGTATAGCATTGACGAAAAGCTTGACTTTCGGTAAACTTAGAAGGTAATTCAAACTATTTTTTCCATTTGAACTTTGAATCTTTTGAATACATTTCAAAAGACTTATTTCTAGCTGAAATAGAAATACCGTAAACTGGGGGAACTTTGATCAGCGGGGTAACTTTGATCAACATGAAATTTTTGAAGATAATCATCATCAACTAAGTATAAAGTTAAAATATCTGAAAACTGTTTACTTCGTTAGAAATCCTGTAAATAATGTTACAAATAAGCTAAATCTGGTTTGTATAAAGAGATTTTTTATATTACTTAAAATATAATTTTAAAATCTTAAAATATCTAGTTTTTTGAAGCCTCACAAACAAACATCTCTCCTGATCAAATTTTAGCATTTAGGAGCAAATGGGTTGTTCAATGTGAAAGTTAAACTTTTTTCTTGGTTAAGAATAAGTTTAAGTGTAATTTTTATCGTCATTTGATGATATTTTTTGGATATTGAAAAAAATCGGTCATTTTCCATGAAAAAGCCCGTATAGAAAAAGTGGCTAAAAACCCTATCAAATGGTTAAGTTTGAACAAAAAAAAAAAGAACATGGGTACAGTACGAGGACTTAGGGAATTGCATGAAGGTAAAATTTTATTTGTTTTTGAGGCCAAAAAATTTTGAGAAATGTTTATAATTTTTGCCCCTAAATGTATGCAGCAACATTGTCCATCTTTCGAGTATATTTATTTTTGATAGAAAACGTTGAACAAATCAATTGAGTCGAAACAAAAATTACTGTTATCAATGTTTTGAGCCTTCTGTGCACAATGCCATCAAAACAATAAATTTGAAGATGTTGAGATACGTGAAAAACATAGTGATCAAAGTTACCCCGAAACTCAAAATCTGGTTTTGTAACAAACATTTTATTATAACCACCAATGTCGTTTGAATTTACTGCAATCAATGATCATGTTTAAAACTCCTCACCTCAGTAAGGGTTTTAAATCTTTTAGATATTACGAAAAAGCAACCCCTTCCAAAATATTGAAAAATGAATGAAAAAAGTGATCAAAGTTCCCCCAGTTCACGGTACTGTTTATAACTTCGGATTTTAGTGATTAGCACTTCTGAACAGTCCTGGAAGATATTTAATTCATAAAATTAAACACAGTGACAGTAAACATGAGTTCGTTCACATAGTTCAGTAATATTTAAGTTTTAAAACAATTGAAGAGTAAGTAAAATAATTTGTTTTTACACATAGGGGAAATAAGGGCATAACAAGCACCCGGGGCATAGTAAGCACTCCTCTTTTCTACCACAGAACGAATTTTCTTAAATAAATTTTCATGAGGATTAGTTTTCCTATAGTATTAACTTTTAATCAAAAAAGAGATCGAAGTAGTCAACGACAGCAAAATGACGCGTTTTCCCACGGTCCAAATTTTCTTCAGTGAATAAGGCATTTGCACAGTGCATTAGTATGTATAATTAAGCCGTTGGGCAAGCAAAAGTGACAGCTCTAAGTGACAGCTGTAAAATGAATCGCCTCGACGGAAGAAAGTTTTTTATTTCATGTAATTTACGAAAACTATTGAAAGTTTTCTGATTTACAGCACATTATATAGAAGCAAGTATATTTGTTTACATTTTTGTAAGTCTTGTTTGGTATTGCGAGTGAGGTTCGCTGGAAAAATTAAGATTTTGTTTCGATGGATTCGATCAATTTTAGTGGAGGCAGATCAAATATTGCTAAAGTTTATTGATAAATTTCACGACGGAAGCCCCTAACTTCATCCTACTAGTTGAAAATTCTATAAGATAGACCAGAGTCTGCCTTCAAAGAATCTGAGGCAACCGTCGCTAGTGGCTTACATAGATGGTTGAGGTTTTTAAAACTTTGCTGTGCTTGTTTCCGGACTATTTTTTTATTAAATATCCACAAAATCATTTCAACTTTTTACCAGATGATACAAAATATACCAAATGACTCTTTTTTAGAGAAAACGCGCATACATTCACGGAAAATACGAAATTTTAGTTGAATTTTGCCTTTGCTGCATATAAAAACCGTTGATGTGTGCCAACAGACCTCTTGTATGTGTGGGTAGCAAAAGCCCTTTTTGATAAAAAAAAAACACAATCTGATAGGAATAAAGTGCTTTTCACCGTTATTATGCTGATAATGAGCCTGAAATGGAGCAACCGATATGTGTGGAAGGATTGTACAGGACTTACCACGGTCATAAGCTTAAGGCGGCCAATCCGACAGGCGCATAGTGGTTCAAAATAAAAAAAAGTTGGAAAAAATTTTTAAAAAGCTTTTTTGTTTGATATTGTATTGTATACAAAAAGTTGGAAAAAATTAAAATTATTTTTTTTTTTCGAAGTTTGCTACTTTTTCTATAATTGCAAAACGGGTTTTGAGCTTTATACTGAAAATTATAATATTTTTCAATTATATTTGAATATTTTTGTTGAAATTAAGTATGGGCTCCGAAATTCCTCTAGGTTAGCTATGAATGAATTTTAAAACTGATATTTTATGGTGAATTTGCATGTATATCGAAGCAAACATTGTTTGATTTTCTCTGTAAAATTTTCTCTATAAAATTTTCATTTTTGAACCATACAGCGTTCCACGCAAAGCTATTGTATTCAAAATATTGCGAAAACTAGCAGCTGATTTTAAGATATGTTTTTGTTGAGGCTTCCACCTATCCAACGGTATATAGTTTACCACGGCGATCGGCAGCGCAAGCTATATTTTTGCTTTCGAGAAATAAACAAAGTAAATCGAACTTTTTTTATCATCAAATTTTGGGTTCTCAACTAAGTGACACTTTATTAGTTCATTATGTTGAGGATGTTTTTCATCTTAATCTGTAAAATAGATTATAATATATCATAGATCGGTATAGACATTTATGAATTTATAAATATATATAAGTCTTTTTTAATTGTTTGGAGTAAAGATTAAAAATTCTTATTTATTATTTTTGTTTTGCAGTTGTCGTTCTTGTTTGTTCCGTGGAAGGTGTATCGAAAGCCCTAGAAAATATCAAATAACATCAAAACTTTCCTTGAATATTGAAAATTCAAATCCTCCATAAAAAATTTGTTTGTCGCTGACTTGAAAAATGGACTTTTTCCAGCTTTTTGGGGATTTTAACCCATTTTGAGGCGGTCAGCAATTACGAGCGAGCTAATCAAGAGGCGGAAAGTTGCCCCCAAGCTAAGTATTTAAAATCTACTTTCACATCTTAACAATTGAAAAGAATTTCTTTGTTGATAAGGCGTGAATTTTCTCTTAGTAAGAATTCAACTAATAGTTTCTTGCTGTTTCAAATTTTGTTTATGTTTGATTCTACAAAATTAAGCAAATTCCTCATTGATTTAGATTATGTGGATTCAGAATGGAAGAGGATTTCTTTAGTTTAATGTTCCGAAGTCAAAGAAAATACTCGCTAATATTTGTGTTTAAATTATGTTCTATTTCAGGTTCAGATATAACTTTTTTAAGGTGGTTTATATTGACTGGAAAGGTTGCCTCGACATATGTTGCAATTCATCTTCTATATTGAATATTCTTTTCAAAACAGTAAAATTTTCATTGGAATATCAAAGATTTTGTAAAAAACTTACTTTATTCATCTTTCTGTCTTATCTGTGTTTTAAGATTGTAAAATAAGTTATTTCCATCTGATGGATTAGAATGAAGTATATAATTGAGGCTAGTTAGAAATGGTACTATTAGTTTTGAAAACAAGTATTTCTGTATAATTTTAAAGATGAAATTTATTCAAATTTTATATTTAAGTTTATTTTAAAGAATCTGATTTGTCATTAATATGTTTAAAAATGTTTCATTGAATACCAAAATAATACTTAGTTCGAAAATTTATAAGTATATCAGGGAAAAGTAAGAAAATGATCAAAGATTACGATACAGGTAGTTATTTTTTTTCTAGAAGGTTTTATCAATGTTTCCTTACTTTTTATCAAATTGAAGTACTTATGCGTTTCAAAAAAATTAACACTAATTTATATTCAATTCTTGAGATAATTGTCAATAAGCCTCACTGTCAGTGCTAGGAGTTTGAGTAGGAAACTTTAAAAGTATAAAAGAATCAATCAGAAATAAGTCCTTTTTTATATTTTTTAGTTTTTTAGTCTCTCATTTTTTAAATGTCTTTAATAGTTTCATGGTATATTTAAAAAAAACTGATTAAAATTAAATAGGGAAGATGAGGGCATAATTGCCACCTTAAGGAGAACGCTTATTTAACCATAGAAAAGAACTACATTATGTGAGTTTCATCACTGTTTCGTGTTCAGCCACTGAAGGAGTCTATTTGATGACAGGCTGAAACTTGAAAAAGTAGATAAAAACGTTTAAAAATGCATTTTAAAAAATTTTGTCAAAAGCTGAAAATCGGTCCCTATAGAGGCATAATGAGAACCCACCCTGAGGCAGTATGAGCACCATTAATCGAGGCAAGTCATACCGTAACAGCGAATTTCAAACGCCAAAATATGGTTCACCAACTCTTTTTTTTTACTGGGAGTGAACACGGTTTTAAATGAATTAATTTTATTCACATGTTGCAGCATGGATAAATCCGGAAAAAATCCAGGATTTTTTCCTCATTAACTGGGCAACATGGCCGGACCTTTTTTATCCCAATCTTTTTCTTGGAAAAAAGGGGCAAGCGTAGATAAAACCGGACAATCTGGAATGCTTATATTATAATTTTCGTTGAAGAAGTTTCTAGATGATTCCAGTTTAACACTAAAGACTCAGTGAAATTTGATTTGTATTTATACTATGCTATTTTTTTAATTGAGCAAGGTTTTTATTCTAAGCGTCGAAATCCCATACAAAAAAAGTTGCACGACTCTAGAACGGTAGCAATCTCTTACAATGCATAGTTCGATTCGGAAATATCTCATTCAATCACAAAGCGATGCACATTAAAATTAATAGGGTCCCATTATTTATCATTATTTAATTGCGACAAATCATGACACAATTGAGATGGAACGATTGTGAACAAAGCAATAAAACGGTTGCATTCTCCTCAGAGCGAAGGACCCCTCCAGTGCTAGCGGTCTCGTTCGAAAGCTTGGTGGATGAGCTCTTGGGATGTGAAAAAAGGAGGCACCCTGCAGGCCAAATCTTTTGGGAATTTATTTTGATGACAATGTATGAACAGTAGGGTCTATATCGACGAAAGGAAGAAGCAGATAGTGCAAGCATATAGAAACCTTTGAATTTTGATGCTAGAATATTTGCACACGTAACTTTTTATTTTAAAAACTAGATGCAAATTCAATGTATATTTCTTGAAATATTTTGAATGATAAATTTGTAGGACAAAACTCAAGAATCTAAGAGCAAATTCTTTTTTAGTTCGGAATTCAAAATACATCATTTAAAATTACTGAATATATTCAGTAGTCAGACTATAAATAAAAACTAGTATTTCAATAACAGTAATTTAGAACAAGATACCGAACGATATAACTAAAATTCTGCATAAAAATATAAATTTTGCAAATACAAATTTAAATTTTCTTATTTGCTTCAAATTTTTATAATATTCGAATACGGATACTAAATCTATAAAAAAATTGAAATTCTAAAAATGTATATCTAAAAATCCAAAATTAAAATTTTGATCCAACAAATTAAACGGCGTACTTTAAACTGTTTTTAAGAAAACAAGTTCGATATTTAGTATATTTGTCTCAGAGGTGTCAGATTTTCATACGAATTTGAACTAGTAGAAGCATGACCTATGTATATACAAAATTTTTTTTCGAGCACGGGCAAACAACTTTGAAGTGGTAGATATAGATAGATTTGCATCTACCACCACACATTAGTAGGCCAGACGTGCTTCGGCCCACAAGCGGAAATTTGCAGTGCAAACGCACTCATCATCTCTCATTTTTACCATCTTTCATTTCTCCTAACTATTTATCGCTCTTTGAAAAAAAAAAATCTTTAGGTGTTCTTACTAAAAAGGACATCACTTTTAGCCGGTGGGGCTGATAAAAATAAGTAACAAACATTTATTACGGTGATTAGTCTCTTAATAAAATAGAAACTTTATTATCAAAATGTTCTACATTTCGTAACTTAAGTTGAGTGTTTATAGCATATCAAAAACAAATACATATTCTCCAGGCGTCACAATGTCATTTTTTATTTTTCAAACTTTTCAGATTTTCCTCAAGAATCTAGACGAAGGTAATGCTTTGTCATTGAGTCGGTATCTATTTTATTGGTGGCATGGAGGCACAAAACTCCGAAATACCTACAAAGGAAACATACATATTCAAAACTCGAGTTGGGAAGATCGACCCAAGCAACCAGAGTTCCCTTTGAACAGATTCATAGAAGTTTATTCAGCTCTCGTTCCTGTCTAAAGAGAATGCTAAGCAGGCCAAAATTCAAGTAATTAAAGCTACTTTCAAGACCGTTTCATTGGCTGAAGAGAACGTTATACAGCCAGTTTGCCATGGAGCTATCTTTGGCTCGTGTTCTCTCGTTTTACGTGCCTCTATTTTTGTAGCCACCAACAAAATCGAGATGGGCATGACTCCCGCTACAACGCATGCAGTCTCCGACAAAACGGTGCGGTTTGCACTGATGACCCGCAAATTCAATCACCTTTGCACACTGTTTAGCTTTTGCTGGTTACACTGGATGTTAAGACCAGATTTCCAGGCCGCCCCTCCATGCCGAAGGATTGACTAAACTACACTCGAAATTATCCTTCGATGATTACTTGGGATCCCCGAGTTGTTCGCCATTATCCTCGTGAGTGCGTGAGTGCCTTTAAGAAGATGTCGCATAAAAGGTGCATTGAAGTTCCACACCACATCATTATTAATTCCACCCTTTGAACGTAATGAATTATTTGCTTAAAGGTAATATCCCAGTTTCATCGACTCATTGATTAATTGAGATGCCAAATCAAACACTTCAGTTGTGTGCTGCATACGAGGACAAATGCATCAAATGCTTTCCGAATGATTAAATTGAGGAAGTGAATATTTCCACACAAGGATACAATACACCTACACACAGCTTGCACTACCATCTCTTATTCGACTTGAAAACCGCATGCCAGCAATTACAGTATTAGAGCACTTTATTCCGAAATAGCCCCAGAGAGCCATGGGTAGTACACTATCTGGTGCCCACAATCTCGGAACATCATTATTGCGTTGTATAGAAAATGAGTAAAAACGAATCGAAAATAGAGAACCCACATTAACTGTGCTTCCCACCCTCAAACCGAGTAAGGGCTTCGAAAACGAATTGCACAACTCGCTTTCCGAGCCCACCACAACCCACTCGAGCGGAGTGGAGAACATCATTTTCCACCATTATCTACCTCTTGAGTTCGATGGCAAAATTGTTGGACCAAGAAAGATGGAGGATGGAGACCTCGATCGAGTGGGTGGTCGCGAGGGAGTTACTAATGTGAAATAGAATCTTCTTCGCCGCGTTCAACGGTAGATTATTATAAAATGAAATTTCACACACAGCTAACGAAAGAAAGAAAAAAGCATGAAAAGAAATGTTAAAATACATCGAGAACGGGTTCATTTTACCGCTTTCCTCAGGCAAAGCGCCCGGTGGAGACCATTAATCGAAACGAGATAGAACGATTATAATGAACTTACACATCGACTCGTAGTTCTTCATGTGCAGATAGACTACAAGCGCACAACACACTGACAGCCGTGTTCCGATATTCCCTGGTCGAGTGTGAGTGCTCGAACGCCCCACCTTTTCATCCTTTTTTAATTGATGGGCGGAGCGATATGCACATTGCGTTTTCGTTCTGCTTTGTGCTCCGTTCCAACGACACGAACACCATCAGAGTACATTGAGACACTTGTTCAAATCTTCGAAGAGCCTTACTATACTCACTTACACAATCACAAACAGCATAGAGGGCTGCGAATGGACGGACCGATGAAAGAGCCATCTTTCTGGAGGCTGTGTGGAATATAGACACGACAGTAGGCTATGCGCTGAGCAAGGGCAAAGCACGCGACGTTTGTTTGGTCTTATTTGTGAGCAGTGTTCTAACGCTTAGCAGTTGAATCGTGTAGAGGCGGTCGAGAGAAGAAAGCATAATTGACGACGATTATTGTGTGTTGTCGCGATTAAACGCGTGTTGATATACGGAGAAGCCGCTCGTTGCCCTAACAAGTGTATGGGTGAGAGGAATCGCGTATTCAGAGTGTAAGCGCACAGTTTACCAGCGAGGATATTGAACGACATGACAAAAGCGCAACAATAGCAAACCACCAAAAGTCGAGTCATTTGAAATCAATTCCCGATGCGTTGTTGAATCGGTCGGAAGTGACTTCTTCTTTCGGGATCATTCGATTACGTTTAATCAAGTGCTTCGGACGCGTGTTTCCGGTTGGATTCGTTAACGGCTCGAATAGAGATTAGTGTGGCGTGTGAATAGTAGGAGCATTTATTGCTGATAAAAGTGCCAAGTGTCAGTGAATATAAATCTCAGAATATGAGTCAACTAAGATGTTTTAATTCATTGGAAAACAAAGAATTTAAGTGAAAAAAAAAATAAACGGATCCTGTTCAGCTGGTTTCATAAGAATTACAGTCAAAGTGTATATAGTGTACATAAGTTATCAATCTGGGTAGTCAATATTTGACAGAGTTGGGCAGTGAAAGCCCAAGCACAGGGTCACTGGCAGTTCCTGTAAACTACGGTTCTGGGGATACTATTCAAACATCGTCTTTAACATCACTTTCACGACTGGATTGTAATTCGAACTCATTTAACCTGGCTGCGTTCAGATCTCCAGGTATGTTGGGAACACATGGGTTCAACTTTGGCAGTAACTTCGGTTTCCGTGATCCGTCCATGTACGATCCAGCAAATGTGCCTGTGTCTCCTATCCAACAGCATTTACCTCAAGCTAATGGAAACAATTTACTAAACCTCACACAAGGCTTCCGAGGAACCAGTGATGGTAGTCCAGTTAATTTGTACCTAGGCAACTCCAGCCCCTCCCGAGAAACAGCATTGGATTCATATTGCTATCAGAAGAAAGACTATCCCGACAGCCAGGATAATCTCAGCTTCAACGATCAACAGAAGGACGAAGAGGTCAATATAGTGAGTCGAGAAAACAGTCCACATAGTAGAATCAATTACAACTCTGACAGCTCAGACCTTCGCGATAAACGTCAAGATACCTGTAGTCCCGTTGAGAGCCCTCGTTCATATTCTAGTCAAAATAGGGACGATCTCGCCGGCTATCATAGTCCTCACAACGACAGTGTTGGGTCTCGCAGCCCGGAAAACCTTTCTCACATAGGAACGAACAATTCCGGTATATCTACAAACAACTCTGGAATCTACGCACCGCACAACAGCTTAGCCAATAACAACAACCTAACCAATAATAACCACCTTAAAACAAAGTCTCACACAATTTCCGATATGTTGGATCATAAACTACAGCTTAGTTTTCTGGGACCCCCGCTGGCGGCGCTTCACTCGATGACCGAGATGAAGACGCAAAGCGGTAGCCCGACGGTACAAGCAACGTCACCGCAAACTCAACTCCACAAAGCCATGGGCGGCGTGGTCGGAGTAGGTGGCGGTGGAGGTGCACCTAATCCGCATGGAATCGACACCATACTGTCCCGACCGCCCCCAGTGACCAGCGCCCAGTTAAATGCCTTAGGAGGTTGGTATCGCAGTTGATTTTTTATTACACGCGCCATCCGTAATTTTTCTAAAATTCTATTACTTGAGAAATCAAAAGGTATCAACCTGTTCACTATAGGTTTTTAAAGCATGTCAAAGATAAAAATAACAACAATTTATTTTTCAAGGAATTTAATTTTAATGAAAACACGATTGTTATACTACTATGAAAAAAATTTCACTAACAAGTTGGAGTTACATACAATCCTTGGTCTATTCTTGGTATTTCTATCGATTTTTTTTGTGTCAACTTTTTTTTGTGATGATCCCACAGATCCTTTAGGGTCTTTCCTCCACCCCATACGCTTCTTTAGAAGTGGGAGGTATATTTTATCCTATGGATAGTTTCGTCAACATTATTTACTCTATTTCTGTACGACTTATTTGTCTTTCTCCCGCGTATATCCATCATCGTACTATATTACGTCTGATTCTTCGTCAGATTCCCATCACTTTCATATGATCCTTTTAAGGATTAGCCATTGTTTTAAAAAGTTTTATGTATCCAATCATAGGTTTTTTGAAAGTTTTAGCTTAGCTTAGCTTAGCTGGATTAACTACTCACATCCACCTTGAACCATAAAACTCGAAATGCATGGTTGTAGACAATTTATGAATTGCATAGGTTTTTTGAAAGTTTTAATGTTCAAACTATCTTTGATGATCGCAGGTAGATTGTTGAACATTTTTAACCCGTTGTAGAAAACAGAACGTTTGGTTATGTCTTTTTTGTACTAGGCAATCTGAAATCGTGTGCTGTTATTGTATTGTACCTATGTGTTTTGTGTCCGTACTGCAAGCCATCGGCCAAGTAAGCTGGTAACATTCCGTTCTTCATCTTATAAAAAAATCAAGTTGTTAAACGCACTTCTCTGTTTCACTGACAGCCATTAAAGCATATCGAGCATTAAGGCACTAAGGGTGTATCGATTGCATCTTATCACTACCCATATTGTCTTATTTTGTGTTCTCTGCAGTCGATTTGTTTGCGCATCTGATGCATGAAGCAATCAATATTGTAGCGCAATAATCTAAGTATGGCAATATAACAGACTTCACGTAGATGTGCCAAAATGATGATATGATTGGAAAAGCACTACTGGCATAAAGACTCGAGATTCGAGCACCCAACCAAAATGATATATGACCACTACATTCAAGCGAAACAAGATAAACATTTTATGGGATTTTCATCCTATTGGATAATTCATCCCAAAAAAATGTAGTGAGGAGCGAACTCACTGCAACATCTCATCTTGGCTTGCTAGGCCGATATTCTACCCAGTATAGCATATGAGCCAGTTATCAAACGAATGTTTATGGTCATAGTGCTTCTGCCACTGCCGATTGCCAAAAAGGCATCGGATTGGCTGTCTGCCGTTTGGCCAATGTATTTTTCCATCCTCCTTTTGTCTTTGATGGGAAAGGAATGAGAATGGGAGGGGAATACGGTGGGAATGGGAAACTAGAAACTGTTTTCTATTGCCGGTCGGTTAATATACAAACGCACAGCTCATATTTGCCGTCAGTTGGAAACAAAGAATGTTTTTTTTCTAATGCCGATTTACATACACATAACATGCTCTCTACTTTATTCGACAACATTCTTGCTGGCTGATTGTTTCCATCCTGCTTTGTCTCGTGATAAGATATGGGACATGTTTTATTTGGTTTCTTTCAGACATATGCAATGAAGTTGCGCTAGGAGGACAATACCAGTTATTAGAAAGCTTGTTTATGCCGGCCAGGCATAGAATCTTATAACAATAATTCCACCTCAACGGAAGTTTATGATTGGAGAAGTCAGATTTGTGGGTGCATTTTAAGTACATGGAGGTGGTCAGGTTCACTATGAAAATCGAAGGATTGCAGTGGAGAGAGAATTCTTTGCATTTGGAATGGTAGTGATCAAAATTCCACAACTGCTTGACAAATTGCAACAATATGCAACAATTAGCACATTTTCACTCTCTCTGAGCATCGGTTTCTCTCATTTTAACTTAAACCTTCTAATTCTCTCTAACAAACTGCCACAAATTATCACAAATTCAATCATTGGCTGCAAAATTTGTTTTATCATTGACGATGATTTTTAGTTTATCTCAGTCCCCTGATGAAAATCCTATTTTATATGAAAACTGTATAGTATAAGTTTATCAAAATAAGAACTGGATACTTGGATATGATGTAGGCAAAAATTTTATTTCGAGATCTTTAAATCCTGACCTAAATTGATCCACATTGAAAGCAGTTGTTTAAAAAACATTAACGAATAATTTACCGTACCGTACCTTTTTAGAATTGCATCAGTTTTGTTCGGAGGTCAAATGAATGAAGCCTGGGATTGGCAGCACTTTCACAATGCTCAAAACTGATGCTCTCTCTCGAAATATCAATAACTTGTATTCAATGGATAGATTGGAAAAGGTAGCAAGGAATGACAGATCAATCTTGTGCTTTCGGATAAAGGTCACCTCTGCAGTTAACAAAAAAAAATTGGTATGGAGTTTTGGGTAAAATGATATCATCGGGAGACCCTTTTGACTAGTGTGATCGAAACTATCAAGCCTTTTCTTCTACCCTTCTACTACTGCCTAATGAACTAAGTTTATTTTTTGCCCCTAATACCATTCCCTAACTTAATCTAACATTAGGTGTCACTACTGAAATTTGCAAAAAACTGCCTTAATTTTGTAAATAAGTTGAATATTAAACAAGCTGAATACATAATATACTTTTAAGTTACTATACTTTACTGTTTTGTTTTTTTTTTGTTCGGATTTCCTTCGTATGATGGATAAACTATTGCCGTGTTGTCTCATAGGTTTGACATATCAAAGATGTGTGGTTTACTGCAATTATTGAGCCTTAGCAGAGTGGTGTTCAATTTCAATAAAGATTGAATAAAAAATGCAATCTATTCAGCTAAAAAAATAGATATTTTTTAAGACTTTCAAGTCAAGAAGCAAAATTGAATGGATAATCTACCATCTTCGTTCTGTAAAAAAATCAATAGTGAGTACGGAGTGTATTCCAAAATAAATGCAACACTTTGTATTATAAATAACTTTTGCATGCATGAATCAAAATTGAAGAAATTTTCAGTGAAGCTACTTACCAGCGTACTGTTAACATGTGCAAATGTTTGTGACATTATGTCAAGTGGTTTTTGAGAATATAGAAGGTCTTTGAATAAATTTGTTGAGTAGGATCGAGAAAAGTTCAGGAAAGTACTCGTGGAAACTAGAAAACAGCTAAAAATAAACTATTCCACTTAAGTTCATATGGTTAATCGCTTAAGGAGTAATAGAGGATCTAAAAGTATAAATGAATTTATTTTCACTATTCATGATTGATTTCATGAAAATAGGGAATATTAGAAAATTCATCAAGCGCAAATAAAAAAAAATCGATTGGGAAAGCGACAAAATATATTTTTCTATTAGTTCGTGTAGCTGACTAATAAACAGGCCTGACTTCATTTCTGCAAGGTTAAAAAGCTATCCGCCGTTAAAAGAATCAAAATACCGTAGTCAAATCGTGCGCATAATACTGGAACCGCATGCGGGGAGATATTTTGAAAAATTATGTTAAGGCCAGCAAAACGAGCTCTTTAGAGGTCAGCTGGAAGGTTTCCAGCCAAAAATTTTTCGTTGACAAGTCTCGCCTGAATGTGAGGGAGATGAATAAGGAAAAAAAAAAATAAAAATTTGATGCCTAGCACATGAGGTGGCTGATGATCTGTGGAAGCTGCTTCATTGGACGCTATCTCAAAAACCACTTGACAAAACATCACAAAAATTTGCACATGTTAACATTACATAACTTGGTAGCTTCATTGAAAAATTCATCAATTTCCGTTCATACATTCAAAAGTTATTCGCAAAACAAAGTGTTGCATTTTTTAATACACTCCTTATTTCTAATGCATTCACACACTGGTCACAACCAGAGCTGCGATTTTTCGGAAGAAAATTCAAAGTCGATATTTTCTAAAATATCATAGTAGCTTTGTCGCACTTCCTATCCACGTGTTGTTTCGGTCAATGATAGTTGTTGAAATGAAAATGTCACAGTCCCTATGATCACTGATAATTTGGCAAACGAAATTGTCATGGCTATATTTTCTGTTGAAAATAACAACTCGGTAAAAGTCGTGTACCAAAATTATGATGAATGAAACGTGAACCATTTGTTACTAAGGTGACTACTGCTGAAGGAAAAAACAAATTTTCCTCAATTTCATTTCTTTTGGGAAGTGATCGATGACGGAAGCAAAACTTTTGTTCGTCCATTTAAAACTGGTGAAGACAGAATTCAATAGAGATCGACGGTCTATGGTGCGTCAGAGTATGTTATTTTTTTTAAGTTCTGGTTCCAGCCTTCGATGCTCAGGACACAATAGGGGTATATTCAAGCTAGATCTAATCAACCAAGAATGTTTGTTCATTTTTTTTCTTTTGTACTTCTTGGCCTCAGCAACAATAAATGCCAATCACTGAGAATAAAAAAAGCAGTACTTAACCCATTCGAGACGGAGGCCTTTTCACGACATTCGTACTCATAGTGCTTTACTCTTAGATAACTTTTGTGTCGTTTGATTTTCATCAAAACCAGGGGTGAAATTATGAATCCTATTCGATTCGAGATACTCGTTTCGAGTTTTACTCGACTCGGATTAGAATCGGTATTACGTATCTCGTTCGAGTTCTAAATTTTAACGTACTAGACTTCGAGTTAACCGGGTAGTAGATCATCTCGAAACGTTTCATTCGAACCGAGCTCGTTCAAGATCGGTAATACCAAAGTCGATCGAATCGAATGAAACTCGATTGTTTCGAGTTCCATAATTCCGCCCCAGTTCCTAATACATTTTGCCTAACATTTGCGGATTCCATTGGTACGAGAATATTATTTTTCCGAGCAATAGTAAACTCACAATGAAAGATTGTTCTGACAAAGGCACAAAAATTCCATTGCACAAGGTGTGCAATCGGTCTCGAACGTGTTAACACAATAAACTGCTTATCCACACATAATTAATTACAGGCAATCATGATTTTTTTGTTGTGAACATCAGTTGAGGGCTAATTCTCTCAACTCTCTATACAGATGCTTATTTTAATATTTTTTCACATTTCGAATGTTTGAAAAAATATAAAGCTATAAAGCTATCAAAAATAAAATCGATAAACAAATCAATAAAAAAGAAATATCTCTCATACACATATTTAGCAAAAATTTTATAATAAAATACTCTATAGTCATCCGGAAAGAAATTTCGTTTACGCAAATCGAATCGTTCAAGTTTGAATTTGTTTAGCCCAGTTAGCCCAAATATAGAAGAGAAGAAAAATCTTTGCTTAGTTTTTCTAATTTTTTCCAAGTTCCCCCGATTTTCCTCGCGGAAATTATGGCGCGAGAATTGAATCCAAACAGTTCCAAAGGCTTCAAACGATGAGATCGGTTGGAAATTCATCTTCATCAATTTCCAATCGATTTCATCATGCTAACAAACCTAGTCATGGAGCGTAGATGGCCCTCATTCGGAAAAATGTCAAGACAAATGAAATTGACTGATATTTTGAAAACCATCATTCACAACAATGTAGTCTGACTGAAATTCATACTCCCCGTCATAGTAGTACGATAAATGGAAAGCGATGGTTACTGCTTCAACATATTCATGAAAGCACATTTTCGGGACCTAGACAAATGTTAGAGTATCTTTATATACGTGGTCGGTTAGATCTTTTTAATCATCATAGCCATCGTTCTGAATGTATGGTATCAACAAGCATGCTGAAAGCCGATATAGGTTGCTGTGTCAATTTCGTCAATTTTCTTTCATTGTCTGGGAGCAACCGCAGCTCTGGTCACAACTCTCATTAGAAACCTTTATTCAGCCAAACTCGATAGCATTTTATTCAATATGGAATTTTGTTGCCTGGAATGAATGGTAGAACCTATGGTACGACTGATTCCATGATCAAATCCTGCTGAATAATACTTGTAGTAGCTTTTATTGACATTTTTCTTTAACATTTTTGGAATTCTAGAACCTTTAATATGAATCATACATTCTATTTTTCCTTTCTAGGTGGAATGCCTCGATTTTCGGCCGCCGTTGCTGCTGCCGCTAATATGGCCCAGTACCTATCCCAAAGTCATGGAGCACCGCTAAAAACTCACTCCGGAGCGCTCGTTGATCGAACGCATCTCTACTGGCCGGGATTACAGGGATTGATTACAAATCCGATGGCTTGGCGGGAGCGATTAGGATCAGGTACGTTTTTTTTTTAAATGAATACTATGGATGCTTGTATGCCTTAAAGAGCAGCATATCAAGATTACGGGTAGGAAGTGAGTTATGGTTCCGATAGTGAAGTGCTAATAGTTCAATGGTTTTTCGATCCGAGAAAATCTCTATGCAAGATCCAATCATTCTTGGTTACCTCTAATTAACATCGTCATTATGAGGTTGATATCTGATTTTAATTTCTTCTCCTGGAGGCATTGTCTGCATTTCTCGATGGCAAAACTTACAAGCCTAATTGAAAAACAGTAGCCACATCTAGACACAGACACAGAGCCCACAAGTCGTTAGTCAGCCTGGAAAATCAATAAAGCAGAGATTTAACAGCTGTCTATCGGTCAATTATCTCTGTCGACAATATGATGTCCGAGAATGGATCCCTTAGGAGCAAACGAGATGGGTCAAACAGTCGCACATACACACACACAGACACACATACACTTTTCAGCTAGTCTCTATCGACTGGATGGCGTCCTGGTTTGGGGCTCTTGGGTGGAAAGGCTCCACACTTCACGTATAGCTGGCCAACCAGCATGTTTCGAATAATTGATGATCCCAAGTTTGTGGAGTGGAGAAAGAAAAACTTGCCAAAGAGCCAACTCGGCGCGAGAAAGAAACCCTATTTCTGTCTCGAACCATTCCGACCCACAGCTTCCGGCGAGCAATCTGAAACAACGTCACGCTGCTTCAGTTCCTGTGGCTGGCTGGACCCCGGTGGATGAGGACGTTTGGTTTGGTCACGCCGACAGGACTCCAAAAACTGAGCCAAACAGGACGTGTACGAGCGACGTACACCGATACATATCGGCTGGTAATTTCCACATCATTTGGAGACGCCTGGCATACGATTTCACTGTAAACACTCGCACACTTAATATATGAAGAGAAGAGATTCAAGTATCGGCTAAGCTGCCGGACATGCCAAGTTCCCCAAGGCGAACATCCTTTTTCCGATTGGGCTGGCTGGATCGACCGACATCAGTTGGTGTCTAGTAGCAGAAAATTGGTGCTGTCCGGCAGAGTCTTCCGAGTATTAACCGGGTAGTGACGATGTGCAGTTTAAATTGCATGCTAGGCTTTGCCAAATGCACAGCGGTGTACTTTAGATTAAAAGTAAATATTCCACTTACTTCCCGGTCCTAACTTTTGTATTCTCCCAACAAGTCAAATTATTTATGTGTTTGGAAACAACATCAATTATAACAAATCCCAATGTTTCATCCACATTTCGATAAAAATTCCGAACATTTATTTGATCCAATTTTAAAACGTTTTCGAAAAAATATGAACAGACAGGGCTCAGACCTATCCTTAAACGATTCAGTTATTTTTTGTTTATGGTAGGTAGTTTTGTCAATGTTATCTTATACCTAATGTTATTGGATTTAAAAAAAAACTCTTCAAAATTTTGTATAATTATGTAGTTAAAATACGAAGCTTTCGCGCTGGTAATAGGCAACCTTGCCAACCAGTGACGCTGAAAAGGATCATATCAATTCAGTAAACACCTCGGCAACCCTTTCTGTTGTTGGGTTTGGAAATTGGAAAATAGTTTGCTGCCTGGTTATAGAAGTATTATTATATGTATCAATTCAATAAGAAACTAACAAACTTACTGAAATCTATAAAGGTTACCTTTTTCAGTCTAAAGGGTGATACGGTCAAAATTTGGTAAAGGGAAAACGCGTGTAAATCGGTGAAATCGTTTATTTAAAAAATCAAATTTCTTTTCAACTTTCATTAGTATTAAATTCAGGAATAATATTCAGTTAGGCTTCCGCTTTTCCAAATCCGAATTGCCGGGCCTTACGCTTAACCCCTGCCATCAGATTTTGTACAGCCACCTTGTCCACTTTCTTCGCCGCAGAAAGCCAGTTTGCCTTGAAGCAGCCCCAGCAGCTGCTCGTCTTTAGCAGTGTTTTTGGTCTTCTTTAGGTTCCGCTTGACAATAGCCCAGTATTTCTCAGTTGGGTGGAGCACTGGCGTGTTGGGAGGGTTTTTGTCCTTGGGAACCACCTGCACATTGTTGGTGGCGTACCACTCCATGGCCTTTTTACAATTACCACACAGTCAAACTTCGTCAGCATGGCCGTGTACAGCCTCCGGGATCGCGCTTTGGCCGTCGTATTTTGTTTATCATCGCGATTTGGACTCATTACCTTCTTGTAAGTCGATAGTCCGGCTAGTTTTTTGGCTCGATGCACGGTTGTAGACGACACACCCAGCTTATTTGCGGCATCTCGGAGAGAGAGGTTAGGGTTTCGCTTGAAACTACCGGCAACTCTCTTTGTCGTCTCAGCGGCTTCCGGTTTTCGATTTCCCCCCGATCCAGACTTCCTGGCTGTCGACAAACGTTCCCCAAACACTTTAATTACATTTGTAACGGTTGATTGGCAACTTTTAGCGATTTTGCCAGCTTTGCGTGCGAGTAGCTCGGATTTTCGCGATGCGCGAGCAAAATTTTGATACGCAGCTCTTCTTCCTTGGACGGCATTTTGACAACTGAAGAGTAAATTCCAAAATCAAAATAGAAGCAACATTCTACACACACACACCTTCAAAATGAGGGGTGTTCAGGTTTTTTAAATGCAAAATTGAAAGAAATACGTCTAGTTGATATTGACCAAATTTTGACCGTATCACCCTTTATAATCAGCTAAAAAGCAAATTTAAGCCAACATAAAAAAACAGAACTTTAGTGGTTTCACAACATTATACTATTTCCATCAAGAATTCAATAACAATTCAATAATTCTCACACGCACGTACTTGTAATATTTTTGGTTTGATTTAATATTCAAAATAAAAAAACAGCTGTTAAATTTCGTCTAACACTCATGGAAAAAAACCAGTAACAAATGATTGCAATAATACAGTTACACAAACTACTACTGTTAATGAATGAAGCGTATCTTCTTTAACACGTTCGTTGACACTCTTATTTCGGTAGTTTTACTAGCCGGGCTCAAAGAAATTCTCGGAGCGAGCAAATAAAAAGGGAGAACTCTAATATTTGCAACGTGTGGCTAAACCTAAACTGAGCGGCTAACATGAGTAAGAGAGCGTCACACGTTTTTGATGTGACGGGCCCCAGGAGATACACCCGTCACACGAATAAAGGGTCCCATGGCGATGAACGTGTTAGGAGTTAACTTTCTATTAAATACCGAATACAGAATTTGGATTTTCATTTGATAAATGTTTGTTTTCATGGAAAAAATATAATTTGTAATTGGCCAAAAAGTAAGAACGCGGAGTAGATAACATGTGAAATGCGAAAAATCGAAAAGTAGCAACTATGCAGCGAGAATCTGAAAAAAGGTAAACGTCGCTAGAACTGTCTTCGCATTGGTAAAGCCCAGTAGGCTCATGGATTGTTACGTTTTTTGCTCGTTTGAAGTGTGTGTAAAAGCACGCTCTTAAACCACTGGGATCACTAAACATGGGAATTCTCTTTTGAAGTTTCTGTTGCATAGTTTGCTAGTGTAGTTCAATGGCGTTACAACTCGTGGGAGCTTTTTATCAACATGGCGCTCTAGCAAAAATCGGTGAGTATCATGATGGTCGGGCTGTTTATCTCTCGAACAAATGATCTAAGCTTTGTAGCCTTCTTCTTAAGCATCCCAGCTTTGCATTCAAGCCTTGAGTAAAAGCACATCATCGCACTATGACATTGAATATTAAACGTCACTTCACTCACATCATGATTATGTTTATATTGTTTTTAGTAATGTAAATTGCTCTGGTGCACGAGTGTGAGTGAAAAGTGTTTAAACTACAGGTTGAACCCTAACCCGTTAACCCTTAGTTGGCGCTAGTGTGATGTCGCCAAATTTTCAGGGAAGCCGATAAGTTCTGCCTCTAGCCTAATATTTACTCTAGTTTTACTCTAGTTTTCATCCCGCCGAGCGTGCCACTTAAAATTAGATAAAAGATTAAAATAAGAATCATAAAAATTACGGCAATTAAAATCAACAAAAACGAATCTAGTATTAGTTGTGAGTGCCAGCGATGATCAAAAGTAGTGGTTGCAAAACAACAAAGTGCGATTCGTTAACGTATTGCAGATCAAAAATAAGATATCTCGTTTTTTCGCTTGCCGCTATACATTAAGAATTATAACTCGAATGTTCTCAATCTGATAGTGAAACCTTATTTATTAAACACAACGCTTCTTGTAGCTCAAATATATTAAACTAGCCGCCCCGTTACGCTTCGTTTTACCTTTAACCGAATAAGTAAGAAGAAGATTAGAAGAAGGGATGATTTTGTATGGGGCCCCTTACATAAAAAGTGATATTTTTTACAAACCACCTCTGACCCGAAAACCCCTCGGATGCTAAATTTCAATTCATTCCGACCGTCCGTTTATACGTGATGGTGTTACAAGGAAAACGCCTCCATTTTTATATGTAAGATTTTTTGACTTCTGTCCAGTGGTTTCTGAAATATAGAATGCCGAATTTCAGTGTTTAACGACTTCCAATCTGCGATGCCAGGTAATTTTTTTACGTTTTGTAGTTAGGACAAATCTATGGCCGTTTTCAAAGGCTTTTCAAAAGCTCCCTAACTAATCTAAACTTTTCTATGGATGACATGGTGTCGTTAGTGATTGCTTAATAACTCCCATCGAGAACAATAGATCAATGATTGCTGATGATAGGTGATGACATCACACGGTTAAGCTAGACTACTCAAATTGGGTTCGTGGTAACACAATAGTGTTGCCAGATATTCTGGGTAAGAGTATCAAAGTACTCATTCAGAAATGATTACTTTTCCGGTTAGGGATGATGATAAGTGGAGAGTCAGACAATAGCAATCGCTAATGAATTGTGTAGTTATGTAATGACTAGATTGACGAAACATGAATAAAGATAACTCTATTCCACCACTGAAACCTGCGTTTTCAACAAGGTGAAACAAAATTTCTACTATGACAAAAAAAGTGTAGTTTTTGCAATAAGGTATACCAACATTTTATTGTGGTTTAACAAGAAATTACCAGAAATACAGTATGGTTGTTCATGGTTGACTGCGATTATCGCCACCAAATGACGACTTGCCGCACTCCGTGGCGTAGAGGATAGCGTTCAAGTCTTCTAAGCCAACGGTCCTGAAATCGAATCACGGTCACGGCATTCATAGTACACTTTCTGTGGGTTGGTGTGTTTTATCATTTGTAAGATGCTTGCCATCATATCCTTGGAAGATGTACGCTTAAAGTTAAATAAAAGCAATATCTTCGAGGAAACATAAAGTTTCATTGAGATCCTGTTAGTGTTTGTTTTCGTTTTTTTTTTAATATGTTCGTGCGATTGTGTGCTAGAGTTCCGCGAGAGTTAGCGACGTAAAAACACCTATTGAAAACTTTACTTTAATGATAAAATGTTCGAATCTTTCATTCATTGACTCAAGTTATGAAATTTGGAAAAAAAAAATATCAGCTTTCATATTGTTCGTTTGCGTAAAACCCTTACCCCAGCACTGGCACTAGAAATAGCCTCAGACTGGCCGGCCATGCACAGAAGTGCACCAGCCGGGATCATCATTATCCATCTATTGACATGCAATGGACGACTTATAATAGAGAGACAAAGGTCTCTTAATGGGCTTAGATCAGATCGGATGTCGGTATAGTTTTATGCCTTTCCCAGCAGAACTGACTGAAGTCATAGGCCTGTCAATCTGATGCTACTCACTGATGCTTCCTGGCTGGTCCTGGCATCATTCTTGGATGACTCGACTTTGGTCTAAAATGTTCCTGTCCTGTCAAATCGGTGTGAGTTTATCAGATGGACATGCGTTTGGTTCCCGTTTGCCAAACATGCCATTCCTTAGCTGGTGGCACAGAGAAGAGAGAGCCTAGAAGGTTGAAAATCCTATCAGGAAGTAAAACTCAGGTGAACCTTTCCGGGGCAGACTGGAAATTGCTATTAAAATGCCGATGCACAAACGTGATGCATATGTCACTCGGTAGTATACCGAAGAGATTAGCAGATAACACTTCTTTGACTCGAATCGAGTTATTTCTACAGCACTGCAGAAGAGCTGAATTTAGATTCAGCAATCAGTTTGCTCAAATCCTAAAATAAACAATTGTTTAGGGTTTTCACTTGACGTTAGAATGTTGGCGAATGTTGGAAGAATGAAGAGATTAAGGTTTCAAGACGGATGAATGTGATCAACAAAGGATGTTAACCGAAAAAATTCAACACAAACCATTAGAACAAATTCACTATTCATTTGTTGCATTTCTGAAAAATCGAATTTTCCCTGCACTGTGAATATAAGTGTTTGATTTAACCTTCTAATAATACCATCGATAAATTATTTTTGATTGCTCAACTACTTGACACAATCAATAATATGCGATAAAGTGATAAAAAGGAATCCCGAACCACAGGGCAAACATAATCAACTGATTGGTTTGGGCTAGCCGCTTCCCTCAGCCGATAACCGGAACATCGACGGTAATCTTCTTATCGGGGCAACAATCAGTTATTGAATCATATAATTACCTCACACTCGGGTTCGCCCCGTCCTTTCCGATTCGATGTCTCCATCTCCGTAAGCTGGATTTTTATTCACGACCAGTCCGGGATGGAATAATTGCACAGTGTAACATTACATTTAATTAGAGAAACGGTGCACAATCACTAAGCAAACAAAACTGTGACATATCAAACGGATATTCGTTCGGTTGGTGATTTTTGGTTATGATGTCTGAGCGTAGGGTGGTTTCAGCTTGGGAAATTTTCCACCAACAGTATGTTTTTTTGAATAATATGAAAAACTTTTGGTGAAACTTTTGATTATCATACGTTTTTGTTGTTTGAAAGTTGCGCATTTTTTTCAAATTTTGGTAAATGTCCGCCAGAAAATAAAATAAATCTGAAACACAATAAGTATTACGTTCCTACAATTCTGAAACATCCAAATTTAAAAAAGAAGTATTTCTCAACTAACGGTGCATACCTAATCAACATAAAAATTAGCAAACTACCACCCTATCCACACACATGAAACCATATGGCAGCCCTTGGATGATTCGTACGTGCATATTACCTCCAATTTTCATGTGATATGTGATTACAGCACTATATGGATGTGGCAAACAAGCAAACACACTTCTATTACCTCTAATTATCGCGCACAGTTCCTCGTGGTTTTTGAACGAAGCGGGACGTACTAGTTACATACATATAAGTAGATAGGTTTGGCATAGGGGGACTACGGAAGTCACCTTGCAAGTTTGTCACAAGCCGACCGAAAACTGGGATGGGGGTGGAAAAGTATTCACCAGATGGTTACGTGAGTTGCGTGAGAACTGTTAGATTATACGCCATACGGGAAAATGTTTAATCGTGCAAATTTTTCTCTCTCTGATCGGAATTAGCAAATCACGGTTCATATGAGCATGCATAGTATGGTGCCGTCGGAGTTTTAGGTTTTTCGTAACTCTATTCGTATGGTGAGGACGGCAGCAAGCATTGGAGCAAATGACGTGAGATATCGAAGCAATATTCCTGCGAAAAACACATATCGACAGCAATAACTGTTCAACAGCACACGGTGTTGATGATAATGTAATTAAATAATGTTCGTCAGATAATATTATAAATAGATTTTGTTTTACGCTATGATCTTTAGTGTTTCTACTATTAGATGATTTCCGAAATTCTTATTGGCTTTTGATAAATATTCGTTGATAGAGTTGTTTTATCCTTGTAACCATTTAGCCTAAGGTTGCCAGAATTTTATTCACTACCATCCGGGCCTAGCAATTCCGGGCATTTTTTCAGAAAAACCTGGCAAAATCCGGGCATGGTTTTTATTTTTCCAAATCCAAAAACCGGGCAAAAATCGGGCAAAATTTAGGTGTTATTATATATAAAAGCAAATAAAAAATGCAAAAAAAAATCGAAATTAATATTTTATTAATGTAATTGCAGACTTCCAACAACTTTTTGGAACACTTAAATATTTAAAGGTTTATAAAAGTAAATCAGCGCAATCATTTGAAACAACCGTTGAAAATTTCCATACCGATAATCGATTTTGCTGAAACGTACTCAAAAACTTTGATTTTTTTTTTGGTTTCTTTGTGAAAATTGTGAAAAAATCCGGGCAATATCCGGACTTTTTTCACAATATCCGGGCAACCGGGCCGGACCGGACTTTCTCGAAATTTTGCATCAAATATCCGGGCAAACCCGGATAAAACCGGGCAATCTAGCAAGCTTAATTTAGCCAGTATTTCATTTAGGGATTGTTAACGACTTTTAAAAAACATATGTAGGTGTTTAGTAGAAATTGTCTTATTTTGTTACTAACGGTAGACTTAAAAGTTCTTATTCGGTTGAGAAAATTTTTCCCTTTGAACTTAGTCGCGGATTTGTGACCGACGGGAATATTGAAGTTTTGTGTTCGCCCTAGCATCTTAAAATCGGATGAGGCTTAATGTCAGCGTATTCAACTCTTATTCGAAGAGCTTTGGTTCAATTATTCAAGTAAACAGGAAAACCAAGCAACCAGAAGTTCGGATAATATTCCTCTATCAGGTTTTATTAGCTTTATCGTGTATTCTAATACGACTTCCTTTCAATAGTTAAACGAACTTTAGAGTTCACATAAATTGCAAAACAATTTCTAACCAGCTTCAAAAAGCTTTTTTATCAGCAGTACAAAAAAATCGTAAACATTACATTTTCGCCTCTTAATGCTTTTTGATTTAATGAAGCATATTTGTTTAACCTAACTCACAATTCAATTACAATGTTCTTACAAAGTCTCGGACCTGAGCCAACCGCTTAATATGAACAACACAAATAGGCAACAATTTGACTATGTATGAAGATTTTTAAGAGACTCTTCGGTACTTAATTTCTACTTTATAACGAGTTTAAAGTTGTCTTTCCCGGAACTTAATGTTTACTATACATTGTCGTTTCCCAAGCAACTGTTCTGTGGCGGATTCCGGAGGTTGAAGTCAGGTTCAGTAAACAAATCCTCAAAATTTATCGTGAGACAATTTAAAGCTACAATTTATTTTGGTATTAATAATAATAATAATAATCAAGCCCTATTACACTAACTTACATTACAAGTTTCTCCCTGATTCTATTAATTTTCCGTCCAAAACCACAGTTCTTAGATGGGCACTTAGTCCTGAATAAAATGTTCATCAAATTCTGCTTTAAGTACAATTAAAAGTGACTTACGGTAAGTTCTCAATGAGATGTACTTGAATGTTGTCAATTCAAACGGTTTCCTTCAGTCATCAACCTATTCGAATGAAATATTTTGTCTCAATGTCATTGTTTTGTTCGTATTTAACATCTACTCACGGTACGTCTTCAGATACAGTTGGTCACCACAATACAATTAGTCGACCAATCAGTCGGAACGATAATTTGTCCTATCTTAGAAAAACTAATATTAAAATATCATTCGAATTCACATTTAAAATATATTACAATTTCCTTACACGTCTCTCTAACACAATTTTTACAATCACAATGGAATTCTTGCACTAGCTCTTTTCGCTTTCTTTTATATTTCCAACGAACTATTTCCAAAATGGTACATTCGCCATTCTCTCAAAAACAACCTTTCTAAACATGTCAGCGCCCATGAACATAAACATCGCAAACAGCTGATACAATATTTTTCTAGTGTTCCCTTTATCTCATTCTGTTTTCCGCTTGTCCCGCACGGTGGTCAAAAAGTGCTTGCAACATCCTCCCCCGCGTAAGCCCTGAAGTTGACTAGCAGGGGTAAACTTCTGGGCTTACTCCTCAATAATTTCAAGCACTGCTAACTTCGCGACAGGTCTCTTCCGTTCTCCTTTGTCGGTTTTTACTGTTGCTGATCGCACCCGACCGTCAGATCCTTCAAACACCTTGGTCACCAATCCTCGTTTTCGATGATTGTCCTCCATAACGAAGACTAAATCTCCTGGTTTAATTTGTCTACTTTCGTTGAACCATTTTGGTCGTTTGTTCAGTCCCGGAAAATACTCGCGACACCATCGTTGCCACATCTTATCTGCGAGCTGTTGAGCTCGACAATATTTGCTCCTTAGTGCTGCTGCTGTTTCTACGGGATTTCGAGGTGGCAAACATTCTGCCGAGACTCCTTTTAAGAAATGATTCGGGGTTAATGCAGCCGGATCATCTCTGGAATTTGTAGATACATAAGTTAATGGCCTCGAGTTGGTTAAATCTTCAGCCTCAACCAGTGTTGTCAACAGGATTTCGTCTGTCAACCGACCACCGTCCAATAATGTATTTAAAGCTTCTTTCACTGAGCGAACCATTCGCTCCCATACGCCTCCCATATGAGGGGCCGAAGGTGGATTGAACGACCAACGTGTTCTTGCGTTTGTGAACGCGTCCGAACAATCTACGTGAATTTTCTGGATTTCTGCATACAATTCTCTACTAGCTCCGATGAAATTTGTGCCATTATCCGAAAATATCTCAACAAATCGGCGGATTGCCATTTTGCACGACTCTGTTGTCAAGCTGTGTGCGACCTCCAAATGAACTCCTCGTGTTGTCATACACGTAAACAACGCAACCCAACGTTTCTCGCGTCTCCTTCCAACTGCATCTTCCAATGGTCCAAAATAATCAATGCCGACGAAAGAAAATGGTTCAGCTCCTGCCGCCATACGCTGTCTTGGTAAAGGAGCCATTCGTGGTATATGAGGTTTAGCTTTCCTAATCTTACACCACAAGCATTCACGGGAAACTTTTTCCACTATGGATCTCAAATTTCCTATATAGAAACGCTGACGTATCTCATTCACGACCATTTCTCTGCTATCATGAGCTGATTGTTGATGAAAATACTCGATTAACTTCCACGTAATCAGATGATTTTTAGGGAGAATGATTGGGAATTTAGAGTCGTACGCCATGTATTCTGCTGCTTCGGTTCTACCTTCCATGCGTATTACTCCGTATTCGTCCAAAAATGGTGATTTATCATACAAAGTGCTGGTTCGATCAAGTGGTATCTTCTCTTCTTTTGGTAATTTCTGATTTCTAATCAAAGTGACGATCTCATCTCCGTATTCATCATTTTGAGCGATACGCCATAAACAGTTCTCTGCTAACATATACTCTTCTTGCCGAAGTGGAACAACAACGTTGGGAATCTTTGATTTTTTAGACATATCATCATTTGTTGGTAAAGCTTCAATCGGGTAGTTTTTCGCTAGCTTTCTGCAGTTCCCCATGTAACGATAAATTGTAGCGACCATTCGAACCAGGACATTCCAACGAGATATCTGATTTATACGATGAAACAGTCCTTCTGGCAGAAGTGTCTCGTGGAATAACAATCGCGCTCGAAACTCTTCTTCAACGTTAATCAACGTTTGGCATTGATCGGGCCAATGCTCTTCCGTATCGTACAAGAAGTCAGGACCTTGAAACCAACGACTGCATGAATGGACTTCTGTTGCCTTACCCCACTTCGTGATATCATCGGCTGGATTGTTCTTTGTCGGCACCCAACGCCAGTCTTCTGGGTTTGTTACAGATAATATTTGTCCAACACGATGCGCAACGAATTCCTTATACTTTTTACGTTCGGATCTGACCCAAGAATATACAGCGCGAGAATCAGTCCACATTACCCTTTGGGTTATGAGGAAAGAGTGTGTTTCGCTTATCGATTTTGCCAATCGCGTGCCGAGTTCTGCAGCTTGTAGTTCTTTTCTAGGAACTGACATGTGTTGCAACGGGGAAACCTTTGCCTTAGCTTCGACGAAAGAACAGTGTATGGCTCCCTCATGTACGAATCTTAGATATGCCACACAGCCATAGGCATCTTCTCCTGCATCAGTGAAAATATGTAGCTGTACCGATTCATATTCTGAAGAGGGCATATTTCCCAAATAACATCGTGGTATGCGAACTTTCTCAATCAGTGGGAATAGACTAATCCACCTCAACCATTGCTTGAATTGATCCTCCTCCAGTTTATCATCCCAGCCGATACCACTACGCCACACGTCTTGCATTAATATCCTTCCGTGGATTAACAGTGGCGCCAGGAACTGCTTCGGGTCAAACATGCTCATAACACATCTTAGAGCTATGCGTTTTGTTGGCCATGCTCCTTCTGTCATATACGGCTCGAGATCCCTGTGCATTTCGGTGGAAAATTGAAAGGCATCTTCCTTCGGACTCCAGCTTACTCCTAGAACTCTCTCTACGTCCCCACCTATTTTAATTAGCTTTACTTCACTTGATTCAGGAATCGAAGCCTCGAGTTTCTCTAAGACATTCACGGAGTTACTGACCCAATTTCTAATCTCGAATCCTCCGGCGGCGTGAACCGATTTGACACTTATTGCCCGTTCTACAGCTTCTTCCTCCGTATCTGTACTATCGAAATAATCGTCGATGAAGTGTTTGTTAACGATAGCCTCGACTGCTTCGGGACACTCATCCTTATGTTCGCGAGCATTCAGATTTTTGACAAACTGGGAAATGCAGGGCGAGCACCTAGCTCCAAATGTAACGACATCCATAACGTAAATTTGCGGTTCTTCGTAGGAATTCGATCGGTAAAGAAAGCGTTGAGCTTGTCGATCTTCTGCACGAATCTGTATCTGGTGAAACATTTGTCGTATATCACCGCCGAAAGCTATTTTCCTCTCTCGAAATCCATTGATCACAGCTGGCAACGAAGTGATCATATCTGGTCCTTTAAGCAGTTTATCATTTAACGACACTCCTTTCACCTTAGCAGCAGCATCCCAAATAAGACGAATCTTCCCAGGTTTCTTCGGGAGAGTTACGAAATTGAGTGGCAAATGCCATACTTTCTCCGGCTTCGTTTCTCTAAGCTCGTTTTGCGTTATGCGATGCGCATAGCCTCTCGCTATATAATCCGCTATCTGCTCTTCAATTGCTTCCTTTACTCCCAGGTTTCGATTCATACGAGCTTCGAAACTACGCATTCGGTTCACGGCCATTTTGTAGCTCTCTGGGAAGGTTATTTTATCTTCTCTCCATAAAAGACCCGTCTCAAAACGCTCGCCTACTCGTCTTGTCGTTTTTTGTAGAATCTCTCGGGCCCGCAGATCTTCTTTCGTTTCAAGAGGTACAGGAGATACTCCAACAGCTTCGAGCTGAAAGTACTGTTTCAAAGCGTCGTTCATTTCGCGATCTGACTTGCAACATTTATCACAGTTGCAGCGATGGTGTCCCATGAAATTAACATTTGATATAACTCCTGGTCTTGGTCCATACAGTGTCCAACCAAGCTTGCACTGAACTGCTATGGGTTCACCAAGTTCCCCTACCCGGGATTCAAGCGGGGCAATCAAATGAATGTTGTTGATACCGATCAAAAGTTTTGGGGCAGACACACTATAGGTGGGGATTCTGATGTCTTCAAAATGCATGTACCTATTTTCAAATTCAAATTCACTTAGTTCTTGCATTGGTAGGTCTAGATTTTTAACCGTTCTGGCATCAAGCAAATCATACTTCTTATCACTTCCTTTACCAGAATCTTAAGAGTCAACTTTGACGATTCATTTTCAGTGGAACTCATTCCATTGGCCCAGGACATTTGTAATGGTTCTCGTTCTCCTTCCGCTCCTAACTGATTTGCTAATTCGTTGTCTATCAAAGTGATGGAAGAACCCTCATCGATAAGAGCCATTACATGGACTTGCTTCTCCAAACTGTACAGGGTAACTGGCATTATCCGATAGAGAACTGAGTGATCTGAACGATGATGGTTGTTACAATTTCTGATAGCGTATGTCCCCTCAGTTGGTTCCCAATGTAACATTGGGTGATGCCTTTTTTGGCACTGGTTGACGTTACATCTTCGCTTTGAAAAACATTCTCTTCCACCGTGATTGAAAATGCATAAAGGGCATAATTGTAATCGGTTCGTAGTACTCCATCTTTCTTCTAAGTTCAACTTCAAAAACTAGTTGCAGTTTCTTCCGAAATGTCCGGGTTTCTTGCAAACTGAACAGCTGCGGTCTAACGTCACGGACCGAATAGCTCCGACAGCTTGTTGGTTTTTTTGCATATCTGTTGTCGATTCCCTTTGAGTACCCGTACAACAACAATGATCGTGTGGCTCGGCAACCGTCAAATTCACAAGTCCTTTGGTTCCGAATTTCTCCCGTTTCTTTCCTTTTATAACGTCATCTGCACCAAACTGCTCAAACGTACCTTCCAACGCTTTATCGACTAACTCCTCCATAAAATTTCCGAAAGTTTCCAAGTCAACCACAGACCAGCGACGTTTAAACTCAACCCATTCCATAACGTAACACGGAGGGAGTTTCTGCACAAGACTCTTCATAAGGATTGGATTTTTAAGATGGTCGAAAAGTTTAGCCGCTTTCATATGTTCAGTAAACTCTTCCACAGCACTGCCGAATTCGATCAAAGATTCTAAATCTTCCGAACTGGGTCCCGAAAGGCGTTGTATACGATAAGCTAGCATAGTGGATAATATTTCAGGATTTCCAAACCTTTTGCGAAGCTTTTCGATAATTTTCGGAACGTTCTCTGGAAGCAGCAGACGGTTGCGTACTGTTTCAAGTGCTTTCCCCAACAATGCTTCTTGAAGCCTAACCAAATTCTCTGCGTCAGTGAAACCACAAGATTCATTAGCTTGCTCGTATGCACTTATGAACATTGGCCACTCTTCTGGCCTTCCTGAGAACTTGGGCAACGTTTTGGGGTACACTTGTCTAGCAGCTATCTGGAGATGTGTTGGAACCTTTTGAATTGCAGGCAACCTTTTCCTCATAACACCACATGGAGCCTCGAAATCACTTACTATGCTGCTAATGCTGCCTGGAATCGATTCACGACAAGCCCGGTTTGATTTAGGTTTCGCTCCTGATGATCGCTTTCTGTTTTCGTCTTGATTCATGGTCGACTGTTTTGCTTGAGCAGGAAGACTAACTGCAACCGGATCCTCCAGATGTTGGTTTTCCTGACCGGCATTCCATGCTTCTACCTTCTCCAGAAAATCATCTGCATCTCCTTCGCCGCAATCATCTTCGCTTGAATCACTTCTTTCTTCAGCGAGCCTCTCTTGTACGTGCCTAGATTCCATTTCTTCTCGTTCACGTTGAACCGTTTTTAGCTTATGTTACAACAACTGAAGCTCAATTTCTTCTTCTTCCATTTTTTGACGTAGAATTACGTCTTACGGCAACACTATAGGGGTGCAAATTGAAATTCGCAAACTGTTCTCGCGTCACGAAAAACGCCTCTTTAACAGACATCTTTTCCGAACAATATTTTGTTTCGGCTGTGTGTTGGTACATCAATACCAATGAAGTGCATATACGAATATGAGCTTGGAAAGTTATAAATATAACTGCCGAGCTTCATTCGTTAAAATTTCTGTGATGCTGCCGTTCGTGTCTACAGTCCCGGTTCTATAGCTGCCGCTCACTCAACAAACGCCAAGCAACCGAGAGCTCCCTCCGAGGCCCCAGCAAAGTCAGCAGAAAAAAGGTGAAAATGAAAGCTGCAAAATGCATCATTCAGCTGATTGCCGCATGAAACTCGCTGTCTGACTGTCTGAGGACAAGCAGTCAAAGCGGCTACCAAAGCTGCTGCTGCTGCTGCTCCTAAGCCAGTTCGTCCGCCAAACGACAACCAAAAACAGTCGTTCTCAGGACTACAAATCAACTTAAAGTTTAAGCATTGCATCGAATTTGTTTCCAAATATTTTCATGACAACTTTGGTTCATTATATCCGGCATACGTTCGTGCACCGCCGGCCAAAAGTTTGGGATCTCCCTTCCAAAGCATGAAAATTTTGTTCAGTAATATCTCAGCCAACTTATGAACATTTCATTTTCTTTGATATCATTCAAAAGATCATGAGCAAAAAGTATATGTTAATGCAAACAGATCCTCAACACCTCGTAAAACATAAACTTTCAAATAAGCAGATTGGCGATACGTCGTTTGATAACAGAGATACAGAAGAAATAAAATTGCAAGTTTGTGAAGAGCGATCCCAAACTTTTGGCCCATCATACTGCGGGGTGATCCCAAAATTTTTGGTCGATAACTTAAGTAGTTATTATGATTGTTTCAAGTACAAGACAATTTATTACGCAACGTTTAACAAATGTGTTTTAATAAGTGTGTTTCCATGTTTTTAAGGGGTTATCCCCAACTTTTGGCCGGCAGTGTACTTTTGATTCACCCGGGAGAAAAACCAAGGGATCAAAGCAAGCTTTTGTTCGTAGATACTGTGCATCACGTGTGTTCCAGCCTTTTTTCGGTATTCTGCTTTGCGCTATACCTTTATTTTGCGTACGCTACGATATTTTCGGCATATAAAATCAAAAATTTGAGCGAATTCGATTAGTTGCCCAACCACTTTCGAACTTAACACATACAATTTTTACTCGAGCTTGGCTTTATCGCTTTTCCGATAGTATAACAATGCTTAGGGGGGGTGGCGCTGGAGCTTGTGACTATTTGGTTAACATATTGCAGTGTTAATGGGTTGAGGTTTTCAGCCACGCACCGGCTGGTTCACATCTGCGTGAACCAGAATAAGAATAACTAATAATTTACTTCTTTTTGAACCTTTGAGTTCTCGTTGATACAAACTTTCGATAAATTGTATATGAATGGCAATATTATTCAATAATTACAAATTTGAAATAAAACTATAATCAAATTTTCGCAAAATGCATAGAATAAAAAATGTCGTAATTCTACGTAAATCTTGTGGCTGTATCTAATATACAACCTCTCCTACTTTTTCATACTAATTTCACGCAGTCGTTGCAGTTCTCGCTTAACTGCCTCGCGCACTGAACTTTTGGACGACTCACTTCCACTTTTTCGCATCTTACTCTCACTTCGCGCTTCAATTGTACCGGGTAAATGACCACCGTTTGACAAAGCATTTGACAATCTACTTTTAGAACCTGAATCTTGGGCAGATTTCTTGTTTCCTGATTTAATTGCTAAAGCTTCCTTCTGTCGTTTGCTTTTACTATTACTAAGCTTCTTGTTCGTAGTTATTTTCGACTTACCGACTGCAGGCTCTTTACTACCTTTCTTTTTGGCTGCCCTATGCGGTTGGCGACGAGTGGCGGTTTGTCCAGCTGCTCCAAAGGATTCCAGGAGGGATGGCTCTGAACAAATACATTTGTTGCAAAACCAAAGAGTACCCTCGACGTCCTCTTCATCTACGTTCACGCAGCAAAAATGGTACCACTCTTCGCAGCGAACACTGGAGTCAAAGTCGCTACCTTGGTCACAGCACGGGAACTGGTAATCTTCGGCCATTCTTGTCGCCATTTGTAATCTTTAAAAATGTTCTGTGGCGGATTCCGGAGGTTGAAGTCAGGTTCAGTAAACAAATCCTCAAAATTTATCGTGAGACAATTTAAAGCTACAATTTATTTTGGTATTAATAATAATAATAATAATCAAGCCCTATTACACTAACTTACATTACAAGTTTCTCCCTGATTCTATTAATTTTCCGTCCAAAACCACAGTTCTTAGATGGGCGCTTAGTCCTGAATAAAATGTTCATCAAATTCTGCTTTAAGTACAATTAAAAGTGACTTACGGTAAGTTCTCAATGAGATGTACTTGAATGTTGTCAATTCAAACGGTTTCCTTCAGTCATCAACCTATTCGAATGAAATATTTTGTCGCAATGTCATTGTTTTGTTCGTATTTAACATCTACTCACGGTACGTCTTCAGATACAGTTGGTCACCACAATACAATTAGTCGACCAATCAGTCGGAACGATAATTTGTCCTATCTTAGAAAAACTAATATTAAAATATCATTCGAATTCACATTTAAAATATATTACAATTTCCTTACACGTCTCTCTAACACAATTTTTACAATCACAATGGAATTCTTGCACTAGCTCCTTTCGCTTTCTTTTATATTTCCAACGAACTATTTCCAAAATGGTACATTCGCCATTCTCTCAAAAACAACCTTTCTAAACATGTCAGCGCCCATGAACATAAACATCGCAAACAGCTGATACAATATTTTTCTAGTGTTCCCTTTATCTCATTCTGTTTTCCGCTTGTCCCGCACGGTGGTCAAAAAGTGCTTGCAACAGTAACCATGTGTTTGTTTATACTAACACGGGTTGAAGTTGCTATTGAACCCACGTTGGTACTTTCAAGTTTACCAAAAAAGTACAACAGAGACTGTTTACGCACTATTGAGCTGTACAAAAAGATCGATAGCTACTTGATGTTGAAAGAAAAAAAAATCAGAATTATATACGTAACAAGTAGATTTTTTTCTTCACACAAATTTTAAAATTTCATAAAAAGTTAAAACACTACTTAAAAAAGTACTTTACAGCTTGTTTTGAATATTGGCTGAACTGAAGTACCATGGACTTTGTAAAAGGATTTTAAATAGCAAAAAAACCCTATGTAAACTGGTCTGCTTTGAACCTTGAGCAGCACTGATTGCTTCTTCATCTGACCCGCTGACCGTAAGTTACGGCAAATCCGAACCAATCGACCATGTGCTCGCTCGGGTAAAAATCCCGAGTCGATGGGTGGGGATAGAGAAACAAGAGAGATCAATAGGGCTTGGACCTGCTGAAAAGGATAAAGCTTGCTCTTTACTCTTACACAGATTTCCATAAGAATAATAGTGGAATTGGAGTAAAGGCTATTGCTTCCTCTGTTTATCACATGAGAAATCGTATAGCTTGATGTCGAGCGCGCCCATCGCCAATAGTAGGAAAGATCACATGCGGTATATACATGGTGTTTTGATAGAAGGTCCAGCAGTTGATCAGCAGAGCTCGATTGCTCGTGATGGCCGATTTCATCATGTTCACCGGCTAACGGACCGTTGTACTGAAGCGGAGATAGCAGGTTCAAGTCCTGCCGGTGAGCCGTTGTATCTTTTTCAAAAAATTTATGATATTTACGGCTGTTCTTTCGTTCTTTGATACCTCATGTTTCTCTAAAGGCAGAAACACAATACAGCGTCGGTCGTCGCGTCACGTCAGCGGCCAACGCTTTCGATAAGTACTAAAACGCGGACGCGACGCACCCGACGATTTTTGCATCACAATTCAGCGTCAAGAGACATCTAAGATGTCTCTTGACGCTGAATTGTGATGCGAAAATCGTCGGGTGCGTCGCGTCCGCGTTTTAGTACTTATCGACAGCGTTGACCGCTGACGTGACGCGACGACCGACGCTGTATTGTGTTTCTGCCTTAACTCTTTCCATCACCTACGAAAATGTGATTATTTTCAGGTACAAAAATGTACCAAGCGATTTCATAACATCAGTATTGAGGTCGTTTTCTTGATTGTAACGAAAATTTTTGTTTGTCGGCAAAAGAATTTAAATTTGGCTGGAACATCCCCCCGAGCCGTTTGCCAAGTAAAATTTTTGACCTGGGATTTGTTCGTCAGCCTTGACATAGGTTTCATCGTCCATCAGAAGACACCGTCAAATTTTGTCAGCACTTGGTGGTATAGCTTCCGATCACGGATTTTGGCAACACTATTCTGTTTTATGGTCCGATTTGGCTCTTTGCTAGCTCGATACGACTTCATTTCTTCCCGGAGTCGAATTCTCCTCACGATACTATGGGCAGCACCGAATTTTCTGACCAAATCACGGTTCGACAGATTGGAATTCCTCTTGAATGTCTTCAAAATCTTACAACGAAGTTTTCGGTCGACAGTTCCACTCCGAATGTTGGCTTGAGACTTCCAAATCGTCGTCAATGTTTCCTTTTACCGTTTGATAACGCGCCATACTTTATTTTAGGGTTATTTCAGCTGTATTCATATCGATTTCGCTATTACGGAGAAGAAAATAAATGAACCAACTAGTACGATCTAACATTGCTGTCATGTAAGTGTTGAAAGCTTCGTATCGCTTATAATGATAGACAATCTTTTGATTTCTATTAGAACTACAAGTAAACCTATTAACAAAAAAAAGATTTTATTGTTGTAACAGTTGGTATAGAAAGAATAAAAAACTTACCCAGTTTCAAATCCACAAGGCCATGCTGAAAAGCCTAACGAAAGCCGGAAAACAACAAACACATAGTAAAAGGCTCATCATTATGCTCGTTTATGATTTTCAATTCAGATTTGATGAGTGTAAACGAACAGTTGGCCATGCTTTTAATATGGCAGAATGTGTGACCGACCGAAACGAAAATAACAACAACAAAAAAAAGGACTCGCAAACCATGAAGCTCCTAACAAAGTTGGCCTTGGGAGGCGTGTTACTCGACAACAACGATGATGTCTGGCTGGGACCCCCGGAAGGGAAAACATCCGGGTAGTGTTGGAGCTAAAAAAGCGTTTCATTTTGCCATTCACACACTAACACAGCATATACGTACTGAGTGGAGAGGAGGAACCGGAACAGGAACAAGCAGTGTGGAAGAACAATGTTCCGTTTTGACTATGGTCTCATAAATATACATAAAACACCAGCAGAAAGTTCCACAACGAGACGCAGCTTTCGCTTCTCGTCTACTTTGCGCTCCTTTTATGCTAAAGCATGGCCGACGACTGTGTTCTGTTGCTGTTGATGATGCTCCATAATCATCCAATCACGAAGTATTCAAAAATCCATCTAGAGACGTTTATGTTCTAGTATTATAAACACACTCAGCTATAAGGAGAAGAATTTTCTCAGCAACAGAGGACAGGAAAAAATACACCCACACGCACACACTGCAGCGTGGTCGTTGGGAGGCGCAGAATCGCAGATCATTGCCTGGGGGCGCCCCCCAATGCAAACTAACACAGGCGCACACGGGGAAGCAACCGGCTTCAGTCATTTGAAAAATGTGTGTTGGAATCAGACGAGGGGGATGACTGCATGAAAAAGGAGAAAAATTCTGAACAGCATCGCTCTGCTGTTTATTCCCTACATGTGTATATAGCCGAGCAGCAACTGTATCCAATTTCAATTGATTTGGAATTTCGAGATTTTCGAGTTCAGACCAAAAAATGAAAGAAATGAATGAAACATTTGAAGCAGCTTCCGTTCTGACTATTCAATAATAAAATTATTCGTTGGATATTCAATTGAACATTGCACCCATATGTCAGCAACATTTGAAAAATTTCTGTGTGTGATACTGTTATAAATGTTTGTAAAACAAACGTTTTCCATTTAACCCATTACCGTCATCTGCGAGAGCTCTTCACTACCTCGTCATTTAACAATAATTCATAAACTTCCAAATTTGGTACATTCGAAAAATATTGGTATAACTTTGTTCAGTTTTATATGCAAAACTTTGGCTCAATTACTGGATATCGAAAATTTGGTCGCTGAAACAAAAAAAAAACATTATTTTTAACTTTTTTCAAAATGTACACAGTAAATTTTTGACTCGATTTCCAGCAAAAAAAATTGCTGGAAACGTTCATCAGTCCAAAATTTTGCTGGAAACCAGCAATCGGTTTTCAAATCGCTGGATTTTTCAGCATTCGGTTGAAGTCTTGTCATTTTTGCTGAAAAATCAGCAATTGGTTTTCAAATTGCTGGACTTTTCAGCAATTGATCTAGTTTGCTGTAAAATCAGCAATCGAGTTGTCAAATTGGAGTCTGTTTGTTTTCGTACGCTGGAGCAAGGTGAGACTCTATTTTGCGAATTTTTGTTGGATTAATATAATCATTTTGATTTTGTTCTATATTCTAGCAACCAGGCATCAAGTCAAGGGTGAGTTTACAGGTGGCGGATGATTAACACTTTGGCACAAAGCTGCCACCCCATGGGGCATCTGCAGAGCCGATGTTAGAAAATTGTAAAAAATTGTGTTTCTCGAAATAAATAAATCCCTTATTGAAAAATAATAATTGTTTTTATTGCTAATTATATGCACAGCCAATATTCACAATTTAATTTTGAATTGAAATATAAATTTGATACTAAATACGGCCGGTTGTGCTGAAAAAAAAAGCTGGTTTCCAGCAATCTGGATTGCTGATTTTTCAGCAATTTGAATTGCTGGAAACCAGCATTAACGTTCGCTGATTTTTCCAGCAATTCAAATTGCTGAAAATTTTGCTGGAAAGTCAGCGGGACAAAAACCAGCAAAATGTTGCTGGTTTCCAGCAAAAAAAAAATTGCTGTGTATGTTTTATTTATTGATCACGGACTTCGATAACTCAATATCACATAGACCTAATCTATGCTTAAAACTGTCCTTATTCATATATAAAACAAAGCATGAACTTGGTTGAATAATAAATACGAGCTGTCGAAAAGTTTCCTATAGTTGTTTTTGCAACTGCACACTGTAAATTTTTGCCTCGGTTTCCAGCAAAAAAAATTGCTGGAAACGTTCAGCAATCCAAATTTTTGCTGGAAACCAGCAATCGGTTTTCGAATTGCTGGATTTTTCAGCATTCGGCTATGTGCTTGTCATTTTTGCTGAAAAATCAGCAATCGGTTTTCAAATTGCTGGACTCTCCAGCAATTGATCTAGTTTGCTGGAAAATCAGCAATCGAGTTGTCAATTTGGAGTTGGTTTTTGTTTCGTACGCTGAAGTAAGGTGAGATTCTATTTTACGAATTTAGGTTAAATTAATATAATTATTTTATTTTCCTCTATATTCTAGCAACCAGGCATCAAGTCAAGGGTAAGTTTTTATTGTACAGGTAGATATCCCATAGAAGATACTAATCAAAACTATTTTTACAGGTGGCGGATGATCAACACTTTGGCACAAAGCGGCCACCCCAGAGCCGGTGTTAGAAAGTGGTGAAAAAAAAAGTTTTTTTTTGAAAATGAATAAATCCCTTATTGAAAATGGGAGAAAATAATTGTTTTTATTGCTTATTGTATGCACAGCCAATATTAAACTTTAATTTTGAATTGAAATATAAATTTCATACTAAATACTGCCGGTTGTGTTGAAAGAAATAGCTGGTTTTCAGCAATCTGGATTGCTGATTTTCCAGCAATTTGAATTGCTGGAAACCAGCATTAACGTTTGCTGTTTTTTCCAGCAATTTCAATTGCTTTGGAAAATCAGCAATTCAGATTGCTGGAAACCAGCTATTTCTTTCAACACAACCGGCAGTATTTAGTATGAAATTTATATTTCAATTCAAAATTACAGTTTAATATTGGCTGTGCGTATAATAAGCAATAAAAACAATTATTTTCTCCCATTTTCAATAAGGGATTTATTTATTTAAAAAAAAAACTTTTTTTTACAACTTTCTAAAACCGGCTCTGGGGTGGCCGCTTTGTGCCGCAGTGTTGATCATCCGCCACCTGTAAAAATAGTTTTGATTAGTATCTTCTATGGAATATCTACCTGTACAATAAAAACTTACCCTTGACTTGATGCCTGGTTGCTAGAATATAGAGGAAAATAAAATAATTATATTAATTTAACCTAAATTCGTTAAATAGAATCTCACCTTACTTCAGCGTACGAAACAAAAACAAACTCCAAATTGACAACTCGATTGCTGATTTTCCAGCAAACTAGATCAATTGCTGGAAAGTCCAGCAATTTGAAAACCAATTGCTGATTTTTCAGCAAAAATGACAAGCACATAACCGAATGCTGAAAAATCCAGCAATTGGAAAATCGATTGCTGGGTTCCAGCAAAAATTTGGATTGCTGAACGTTTCCAGCAATTTTTTTTGCTGGAAATCGAGGCAAAAATTTACAGTGTGCACAATGCAATGCTTGTTTTTCGTTATGAAATTTGTTTTGAAAAGGCCAGCTTTTCCTACCGAAAAAAGACGGAAAGTAGTACTTTTCGATACAGTTTTCATACTAGTGTCGAAAATTGCTAGTTTTTGACACTTTTTTGATATGAAGGATAAACTACAATCTATTTCTTTGGTTGAAAAACTTGATTTTGAAGTATTGAAAAATGAGTTACTATGTGGTATTGCAAAAAGAAATACATGTCAATGACTTAAAATTTCAAATCAAGTAGGTCGTAGACTGTCCCTTGCAAGCAAAAAAAATCGCGTCGAAAAGTTCACCTTTTAACACTGTTTTGCATAAAATTTATTGCTTCCATGACTGCTTAATTTTAGTGGCTCGAAATTCCGCAGAGAACGAGAAGGAACATCATTTTGGCATGGCCAACAATGTCAATATTCTTGGATATGACAACTATAGTATTGCTAAGGTTGCCAGAATTTTTCCAGCACATGTCTGGGCTGGACAAATCTAGGCATTTTTATATAAAAACCTTGCAAAATCCGGGTATTTATTTTAGAAATTATCGACCAAAAATGCGAGCAACATCCGGAAAAATTTTGTCAAAATCCATATATTACTCAACAAAAAAAAAACTTTAAACCCAATTTTTCCCATCAAAACTAATCAGCAGATTTTTAATCGTATTTTTGGCTGCCAAAAAACCTTTAATGATTATTTTTATAAAACTTACTCGATAAATTTTGTTTTGGACGCATGAACAAAAAAGTTTCGAAATCAAATTTTGTTTTTTTTTTCTCTAATGAAGTGATTAAATTCGGGCTAATCCTGGCCTTTTTCAATAAAATCTGGGCAACCGGGCCGGACCGGACTTTTCCCAAATTGTGTTTTAAATATCCGTTCAAATCCGGATAATACCTGGCAATCTGGCAACTTTAAGTATAGGACGTGTATCGGAGGAAGGAGGTCTCCATAGAGTATTGCAGGGTTTCTGCAATGACTTAAGTTGTCCGCCGATCGATTTTGGTGCCCATACTCCAAGCCGCAGCGGATTAAGTAGGGAGCTTTGAGCTGTATGAATGCTTTGAGAGTAGTAACGCCACTGAATCTTTATACGGAAAATTAAAAAAAAAGTTAAAGTTTACCCAAAAGCAGAGGTGATTTTTTTTCCACCCATCTTTCTCAGTAAATTTACCCTTTTTTAATTGACCTAGCAAAAAGGTAAATTTTACTTTTTTTTTCATTCAGCAAGCAATAATATTATAATTTTATTTTATTTTACCGGTTTCTCATTCATTGATTAAAAATATACTGTTTTGGCTCAATCCTGGTCAATTTCACCTCGCTACGATATAAACTTAACATTGCTACAAGGTAAGTTTTAGCTCGAAGAGGTAGGAAGTTTCGGATTCACTTTTTTCCGTACCTTAGTTGTACCTTTAATTCTGCTCAATTCAAATAAACATCACCTTGATACGAGGTAAGCTTTACCTTTTTTTAATTTACCTTTTTTGTCAGTTTGATTCAGATAATTTTTACCTCTTTCTGAGGTGAGTTTCACCTTGACGAGGTAAACATTACCTTTTGGGATTTCACGAGAATTCACCTTTTTTATCTCGGTAAATTTTACCTTTTTATTATTTTCCGTGTTGCTCAAAATACAGATCGGCCTACCAAAATATACCATGCTGTTTTCAGCTCAGTTGATCAATTGTTGGCAGGAATTGTTTATTTTAATGAAAATGTTAAAATCCCTTTTTTCAACTGTAACTTATTAGTTTTTACCTAATAAAAAGAACTCTGATTTTGTCAATTTTTTTGTTTTTTGGTTGGGCCACCAGACACACCAAAGGGAACTGTCAAAACAAAACTGAGAAAAAAAACAAAATTTTGTCAGTTTTGAACAGGTTGTATGAACTGTTTGGCATGTTTCAAGAAAATCGTTTTTGAAGTTTCGTAAAATTTTCGTCACGTTGCATAAAAGAAAAATATCTTAAAATTTAATCCCTCTTTCCATCAAACTAGAAAGTACTAAATTTTAAACAATAGGATGCAAAAGTGATTTTTGAAAGTAACCTGTTTCGAGACGTCTAGAATTGGTTATAATGGGTAAAACAGATCGTAAAGAATGTACCTATTTGACTGGATATAGCCGATTCGTCCTCTGATGATAAACGTCCATGAAGTGCAAAAATTTATTCAAAACTGTTAGTTATTTTGACTGCCTCAGTAGTGCAAAAATAAAAAGAGTGATATTCTGTCTAATCAAAAGTAACTCTTATTGCATTTAACTAGCAAAAAATTGTACCCGTCTATTTTAGAGCTGCGTTAGTTTAATTACACTGTATCAAAAATTTGTCCGTACAGCACCTACCTTGAAATCCAAACAATCAAAAATTGCACTTTTTCAGTCAATAAAAATACTACAATTACAACATTCGCTGCAGAAACTAGTCCTTTTTGTAGATCAGTATTAAAAATGTTTATGAAATAAACCTCAAAAATAATCCAAATAATTTTGTATAGAAAGTCCCAAAATCGACGTAAAAAAATTGTCCGTACACTGAGACCATGGTGAAATATTAGTCAAGAAAACAGTTATGTGTCAGTCTGTCAAACACAGAAACGTGAGTTGAATCTCTAGAAACACAATTTCCAGTGGTTTGAGCAATAAATACGGTAAAATAAACGGTATTTAGCATAAATTAGTAAATTACAACAATTTGTGAATGAAATTAAAAGGAAAATGTCTGCTCCTCTCAAAAAAATACCCGTTGACATCCGGAAACTGATTGTTGACCTGAAGAATGACGGTAACAGCTTGTCCGAAATTGCAAGTATAGTAAAACGGCCACGATAGTCGGTTCAGTATCTCCTTCAGAACTTTAAGAAGACTAACTCCCTGGAGACTACTCCAGGAAGAGGCCGCAAACAGAAGCTTACGGATCGTCACCATCGCATCATTGTCAGAGAAATCAGTCAGAATCCTAAAATCAGTGCCCGAAACTAGCAGACAGCCTGAAAAATTTTGAAAACATACAGGTTAATCCTCAAACGGTACGGAACATACTTCATAAGAAAAAATACCAAGGTCGTGTTGCTCTGAAGAAGCCGTTTATATCTGCTAAAAATAAGAAAAAGTGGCTGGAATACGCTCAAAAGTATGTCCTGGAACCGGAAGAGTTCTGGCAGAACGTCATATTCGCTGACGAAAGCTAATTTAATATTTTTGGGTCTGACGGACATGTAAGAGTATGGCGTAATCCAAATACTGAATTGGATCCGAAAAATTTGTGACAGACAGTTAAGCACGGTGGTGACCATGTAATGGTGTGGTATGCCTTCAGCGCAAATGGCACCGGAAACTTGACATTCATTTATGGAGAAAAATAAATAGATTTATCAGTCATATAACGCGTCTACAGGAATATAAATATCTGACCCGAAAATACGATCAAACCAACCATCAGGTTATACGATTAGTCTCCAGGGAGTTAGTCTTCCTCAAGTTCTGAAGGACATACTGAACCGACGATCATGGCCGTTTTACTATTCTATGCGTAATTCGAAGACAAGTAAATATATAAATTTCGGACAAGCTTTTACCGTCATTCTTCAGGTCAGCAATCAGTTTCTGAATGTCAACGGGTATTTTTTTATGTGAGGAGCAGATATTTTAATCCACAAATTATTGAAATCTGCTGATTTGTGCTAAATTAAGTTCATTTTACCGTATTTATCGCTCATACCACTGGAACTTGTGTTTGCTGAGATTCAACTCACGTTACTGCGTTTGACAGACTGACACATAACTGTTTTCTTGACTAATATTTGACAAAGGCCTCAGTGTACGGACAAATTTTTGACGTCGATTTTGGGACTTTCTATACAAAATGATTTTGATTGTTTTTTAGGTTTATTTTACCAACATTTTTAATACTGATCTACAAAAAGGACTAGTTTCTGCAGCGAATGATGTAATTGTAGTATTTTTTTTGTCTGAAAAAGTCCACTTTTTGATTGTTTGGATTTCAAGGTACGTGCTGTACGGACAATTTATTGATACAGTGTAATTATTAATGTGTTCATATACGATAAGCCGTTTCGAATAGTGGCTTTTGAAAAATTTGATTTGTAACTTTTGAACGGCGCAAAAGATGGCACTGTTTCAAGTCAATTTTTAACGTATTTTTTGGATGCCAACATTTGAAATTTTACATACTTTTTTAAAGATTTTTTGTTCGAGCTTGTACGTCTGTTCTCTGTAGTAAGAGTTTAGACTCAAAGTTTCAATGATATTAAAATCAGATTTAAAACTCATCCATGATTTTTTGCAGAATTTTGAAAAAGTTGTTCAACGGAAAATTTCCTTTGGATAATTTATTAATTTGCTCAAAACCCATTACGCTCAGTTCCACAGACGAAACAAAAAGGATTCTGGTTTTTCAGTAAAAAATATTCAATTTTCCCATACAAACATAATAGTTCAAATTTACTCATGTAAACGTTCCAAACTCTACAAAAAGTCATGGATGAGTTTTGAACTTAAACGAAGCTTTTAGACCCCAGAGTTTGAGAAATTCAAAAATGACTCCATATCCACTCAGTCTAGAGGAACAGAGGCTTAGGGATATTATGGCTTATCCATGTTTTGAAGCTGTTATGAGCACATTACAATATGGTTCTATCGGCGTTCATTATGGACTATTTTTGTCTTAACTCGTATCATCCGACGGTATTTGAAAGTCTTGTTTGAAACAATGGTTAGAAGAAAACACAATTTGTAAAAAAAAATAATAAAAACACACATGAACTACAGAAGTTATATCAGATATAGTTTTTTGTTATTGCAAATTATAATTTACAGTACATATTTTAAATTAATTTTAATTTTAATCGTATGGTATTAGTTTTCCAAGCATTTTGATTATATTTGAACTTCTTCGATTTTACGCACCAATAGTTCCGCTATGAAGTACCCGTTGTCGGTCGTAAAAGTGTCTATTAAAGGGAACTAAAACAACGATAGAACGTTAATCGAGGCCAGGTTCCAAACAAATGGCGATGCTTGACCAGCATTTTATACCCAGTCTGATAGGTCATATATATTACTTGACCATAAACACACTTAATACCAAAAGTCAGTCCATTAATCTGCAACTATACGCTATTAGCGAATGGGATGAGTCGTAAACTGCCCCAAATTGAAGTATCGGGAGCGCGATGAAGAAGGCTCCCAAAAACGGCAGTATATTGATTGGCTTCCGTTAGTGCTGCCAGCCGAAAACATAACTAGCGCAACTATAAATATTTGTCTTCTCCCATGGTTTATCGCCGTCTTCAGATAGCAGCCAAACTGTAAAAATTAGCTTTATTGCCTACGAGTATGGATGCTGCCCTTCCCTAGACAATATCGCCAACATATGCGGAGATTTGTAGCTTGGATAACTCGGTAAACGAGCCCGTTTTACGGCACTTTGAGATCCTTAAGGATTGAATCATACCCGTATTATGAAGCAAATGAAATCAAACCGAAATCAAACGCCCAGCCAGAAACCTTTTTCGAAATAAATATGTAAGTGCGCTCGTTGGTTTTGCACTGGAATATTTATCGTACTCATTATTTTAATTGTTATTATCGTTTTTAATTGTTGTTTTTATTCGCGATGATTAACGCAGTCACTGGGGGAAAGCAAACCGTTCCCGGTAGGACTACGAAACCTACCATCTTCCTGTGAGACTGTAATGAACAGTCACATCCCCGGTATGACGGTTAGGATGACTGGCTTACCTTTGGGATGATGAATTTGACGGCAGCAGCGCAAAGGGTTTCGGTACTGATGGGTGCGCCTTTTTCCAGTTTCCGGAAAGCAGTCGAAAAATTAGCATACAAATTGCTGGTTAAACTGGTGGAAATATGAATAATTAATCCGGTTTCATTGTCAAAAAGGGTTTCAATAAATGAACCCGAAACCTCCGATTAAATTTCTTGAAAGTAAGTGACCGAATTGAGTTGGGAAATCTATTTTCATTAGAAGTTTTGTATTCTCCTATATCTAACTTGTGGCCTTGAATTGAGTTATGCATCAAGTGAGTACAATAACGTTGTTTCTTTTTTAAGATAATTGATTGTGATTTCATTATAATATTTACCTTGTGAGACTGTATAAATTTAATCATATATTGCGAGATCAAATGTAAAAATAATAAAAAAATACTGAATCTTGTTCAAAACAATAAGATTTTGTTGAAATGAGTTATCAACGCAGGTTTTAGTGGTGGAATAGAGGAATCTTTATTCATGTTTCGTCAGTCAAGTCATTACATAACTACACAATGCATTAGCGATTGCTATTGTCGAACTCTTCACTTATCAAATTCACTATCCGGAAAAGTACTCATTTAAGAATGAGTGAATGAGAAACTACTCATTTCTGTAGGAATATTCTGAGTTATCCACTCAGAATATCTTGCAACACTGCTGAGTTATCACGAACGCATGATGAGGTAAACATGTGTACTCAGCGGTGTCATATATACAGATTTTTCTGTATTATACAGATTTTTCAACGTCAATACAGATAAGATACAGATACAGATTTTTATACAGATTTTTAAACATTGATATAGATTTATACAGATTTTTTTGAAAAATATTAAAGTCAATTGTTGATGAACCGGTTTTTATGGACTAATTGAGTAAGATCTTTTTAATCTTTCCAACTGCAGTATACCATAAATGCTTGCAACAGCACAAATAATTAATCCAGACCTTTAACTTCTACAAATGAGCTTTGTGACGACTATAACCATATACTTATCATTTATTCTAGGTTAGTAGGAGCTTCAATAGTCCCTTTTTCTCAACAGCATAACTCAATTGTTTCAACAGCGAATAATAGCCCCCAAACAGAGTAAACAAATCTTGATAATAAAATCATTATAAAATCTCTTCTTCTTAAGTTTGATATCTATAAAGTAGGGTGGTATTTAAGATTATCACTTCATATTTTTGTGGAATCTGTTACCAAACATGTAACAAGGGGTTTTTTTTGTCGTTATAGGCAATTTAGTATTTAGAGTTCCTTTCTCAGTGTATCCCCAGAATCCACCTCCAATATCCCTGTCCTTCCTTGTGCTGCATGGGTCAGTTTGATCAGGCGGTGTAGCTCAAAAAATCCAACGAGCCAGCAACACTGGAGAAGACGAGAAAAGCAGGGAGATCAGTTTTGACTACGGACCAAGACGGTCGGAAAAATTTTATCTGTTCCTCGGTTCTAAAGAAAGGTTCCCCAGAGTCACGTGGGTTCCTTTCGTTGTCCGCATCCAAGTCATCCGCGGCACTCCAAGCTACACCAGGACCAGAACAGCAGCACAGCCACTTCCGAGGGCTGAACCCCGGACAAGCAGCGGTAGGAGGCATCGGATCTGGTACATCCGGCTTTGATTATCCGTCATCAAGAAGGTGCAACCTAGAGGTTCGATAGATCCGGTCGTAAACCCGTCACCGAGCCCCGCTCAAGTTCCGGAACCCAGCCTAGATTCCACGGCTGCTGCCCAAGACGACCCAAGCTACATCAGACCCGGTTCACGTCGCCCAGGCCCAACCCAAGCTACACCAGGGTAGGTCCCATCAACCTCGTGGTTACCACGTGGCCGGTCATCTCCCAGGCTATCACACCTTTTTTTTTTTTAGGAGCTGTCCTCGTCAACGTCAACTACCATGCAAAACTCTCCCAAAACCTGTCCTAAAACATGTTACCCCAATAAATAATTAAAAAAATCCGTTTCCTCAAGCCTATCTGAAAGCCCCTTTTGTTTGAGTGCTCTGCCCCTGTTCTCGTGTTTGTTACCTTCGGTCGTAAGTCTGCCTCTGTAAGGGAACCAGTGCCGATCCTGAGCTTAATAGTCGACCGAGCTAGCCGGCTGTTATAAATGTCCAAACAAAGTAAAAGCACTGAAAATCCGGGTTCAACCTGACGGTGGACCACAAAACCAGATGAAATTTCAATTAGTAAAAAAATCGCGCAAAGTAGTCATATTTGAAAAATTCCAGTGAATTCAATTTTTGTTGCATCAAAAATCTAAAGACAACAAAATGTTAGAATTAGAATTAATTTTGTAGTCATATTTTTTTAAAAACTCTACCATCAGTTTTACAGTTAGAGTTTTTACTACATTCGATTAATGAAAAGTAGGATTTTCAGACCACTTTTTTGAACTTTTTGTGACCATTTCATTAAAAAAATTAAAAAAAAATTTCTTGGTTCCATGATGTAGACATTAACTTCAGCTTTCATATGCATAAGGCAAATATTTTTTTGGACGTGAAATATATGAACTACAGCAGTTTTCCTGAGGCATGTTTTTTAGGATTTTTTCTTCTTTAATGCTGAATAACGAGAAAACTAGAAGCTTAAACTATAATATAATGTTTTAAACAAATTTTTCTAACATTACAAGGTTTCTTTTGATGTAAGTTTTATATGAAATTAATTATAACTCAAACGACTTAGATAGATTTTACTTTTGGAGTGTAAAATTGACACTCTAAGTCGGAAAAGGGAGTTTTTTTGTACAGGCTTCCAGGGTTCGTCCATAAAAAAGTAAAGATACAATATTCAAGAACTTTTGAAATCATTTGGGGTCCCCGAAGAAATTTTTGTTTTTTGAATCTTCTGAAAAAAGTTACAAGCCTTCAAACATGCAATAGTGTCAAAATGACACTCTAATGCGGATGAGGGTTAAAAAGAAAATAGATTGAGAATCATATAAAAATTCTAATTTCAGTTTCAATTAGGTTTGCATCGTCAGTTTTTAAATACAAAACTGACATTAACTGAATAAAGTAGGAGAACACTTTAGAAAAAACAAATTCATTTCTTACACGATATACAGTTAATTTTTTTAAGCCAGCCCGCTTATTGAACACTCAGGAACAAACTCTCGAAATTTAATTTCGATATTTCATTACGGTAACAAAAAGGATTGGTCTGTATGGTCCATCTACTGATTTGAAAACAACTCATTAATAAAATTTTATCAACTGAACTAGAGATGTACCGAATAGTGATATTCGGCGAACGGCCGAATACCGAATATTGACCTTTTCAACTATTCGGCCAAACGAATATTCGGCCGAATATTCGGCTGAATATTCGGCCGAATATTCGGCTGAATATTCGGTCAAATATTCTATTGAGTTTTTAATGATAAAAACAAAAGCGTTTACTTCAATTTCCTTCTTTTTCCGTATTAATTCCCCTCATGTTTTTGAGTCGATTATTTTCAACCAGATGATATTATCAGATGATATTATCAGATGATATATTATGAGATTATTCCAAGTAGAGGTCTTTCTGGTTTTTAAAATGTCACCACCACCAATGACTGACAGGACAAGACATCAGATAACTTGTTGCTTCTAGGACGTTTATCACCAAAAAGATTGTGTTCCAATGAAATCTGGGACAAAAGATTTCAAAGCAGGTGCCAATCAATATAAAATTGCTTATTTGATATCGAATTAGATGAAGGTCGAATTTGATCAAGATACCTCAAAATAATTGTTAAAACAAAATGATCTTTAAGACAATCGAAATTCGAGAAGTTATATCTGGACATCCCGACCAGATTTAAGTTATCTCGAATCTCATAGGATTTCTGGGTAAGCCTGGATATATCAAGAAAATCAAGAAAAAAAACCATAATCAAGGTATAAAGCGATACTCATCAGCATTCTCCTGTAGGACTATCTACTGTGATAAATACTCGGATTCACCTAAGATGTTCAGCTGGATCCATACAATTTGAATGTTTGTATAGCTTTTACAACATTAGTTATGGATATTTTACAAATTATGCAAAATCATTTGAAAAAAATTACAAGTTTGTTATTCTATAAATTTTTATAATAGATATTCGGCCTATTCGGCCTATTCGGCCGAATACTTAGCTCAACTATTCGGTGAGCCGAATATTCGGCTTAACGGTTTTTTGGCGATATTCGGCGCCGAATATTCGGCCGACCGAATATTCGGTACATCTCTAAACTGAACTTGAAATTAATCGTGTTACATCTCGACAATCACTGAAGTTAATATTACATTTCATATTGTTACCTTAATGTGTCGAGTTTTATATTGCAGAATATTGTAAAATTGTTAAAGGTATTTATAGATTTTTGAGGCGTGATGTTTAGAAGACGACATTTTTCGAAGTTCTAAATGTGGTAAGGATTTATACGAACACAAACACATACAGGATCTCAATGAAACTTGATGTTTCCTCGAAGAGATTCCTTTTTCTTAACTCTAAGCGTACGTCTTTCGAGGATATGATAGCTAGCATCTTACAAATGCTAAAACCACCAACCCACAGAAAGTGTACTATGTATGCCGTGACCGGGATTCGATCTCATACCCACTGGCTTAGAAAACTTGAAAGCTATCCTCTACGCCACGGGCTGCGGCAATATATATTGAATTTAATTTTTTTTATCGATAATATGGCAGAAAATTTCAAGCAATATAAGCTCTTATTTTAGAAAGGAATACTAAGAGTAAGTTAAAAAATGCATTCAATAAACTTATGCGCTGGCAAAACTACATGTCAAAGATATTAAAAAAAATGGTTTAAATTCAGTCCTCAACTTTCCCGAGGAACGCGAGTAATTTTGACTTCGGAAGAAAAAGTGAAAAAAGTTTCCGTATTGTCATTTTCACTCCAATTCAACAAAAATGGAAATTTTGACCTAAATTTAATCAACAAAGTACAATCTGTCATTTTTCTTGAGACACGAGTAAAAATGTTTTGTAGGGGAATAAGTTAAAAAGAAACTTCAATATCAAATTCTCAAAGACTTTTTTCGAACGATGTCAGAAATACAGTGCCGGCCAAAAGATTGGGATCACCTAAACCTTCTTTGTATGTATTTGACAAAATGTCAATATTGAATTTATATGACTAAATTTCAAAATGGGACATTTTTCAAAAACCAAACTTAAAATTCAAACCCCATCATCTCAGGGTGGGGTGGACCAAATTTCAAAATTCGAGTTGCATTCCAATCTTTTTTTCAAACTTATCAAAACACATTTGTTCAATTTATGGCAAAAAATTTTCAGTGTACTTAAAAATTATAAAATAGCTACTTAAGTTATCGTCCAAAAGTTTGGGGTATGGTGTAACGGCTAAAAGTTTGGGATCAGTCTTCTAAAACATGCACTCTTATTTCACGCGTACCTCTGTTATCAAACAACGTATTGTTTATCTGGTTAGCTGAATTGGAAACTAATGAGTTGAACCTACTTTATGGATATTTATTTGAAATATTTTTGAAGACTAACTTCTTTAGAACTTTAGCTAATGTTGCATCATTTTCTTATGATTTTCACCAACGAGTCCGACCGTTAAAAAACATGCAAATTTGTTTTGATAATAATTTAGTTGTCTCACAAGTTATTGCAGATTGCAGGTTGCGGCCAACAAAATTGCATTTCTTCATCTGGTGTGAGTGAATTAGCCTTTAGTAATAAATTTAATTTTAATTTAAATTTAATAATGAATACGTTAAAACTATTAAAACTGTTTTCTATATTGCATAGTAAGCAATAAGCTAACATAGAAAATAATAATAGAAGTTTTTGGTGGTTTAAGTTCAAATACAGATAAATACAGATTTTTTCATGAGGCCGATACAGATTTTTTAAAAAACCATCTGACAACCCTGATGTGTACCGTGTTTATGATCATCACCTGTCATCCCAAGTAACACTGATTGATTTATAAGACTCTTCAGGCCTCTTATGTAAATAATACTTGGTCTTGTAGCCAGTTTTAAACCCCGAAATGTTGCTTGGGATCAAGAATCATCGATCTATTGTTCAATTGCGAATTGACCAAAGCATGTGGAGAACCAAAACAAAGAGTGTTTTGGTTCTACTCGGTGCAGTTAATCGTTCCGATCCACAAAACTTTGCCATGTCGGAAGATCCAAGTTTCAACAGATTTATTTTGATAAAGTTTTTTTTTATTGATTTTAACTCCTTTGGAAGTGTGTACCTCCATTTGTAAAAGTAAAAAGAAAAGTATGGCCTTACTTTTTTCTAAAAGTAGAAGAAATAAGGCTATAACAACACCCGAGCTCCTCTCTTTTGAGATCTTCATTATGCCTCAATTTCTCCTATCGATAGAACAAGAAAACTCATATGTTAGCATCATTACAAACATACTGAAAAGCAACATTTTTTTAAAAAAGCTCTGTGATAGGATTATAGAACATCAGCATTTCTTCTTTAGGCAAAAGACAAAAAAAATTAGAAAAAATTCATATGCATCATTCTAACCATCGCATTCAGTGTTGTGGTCGGTTTCAATTTTTCCTTATAGCAAAAAATGATGCTTTCCCTCACTTGTCGAGGCGGGCGGTATAATTCCAGTACATCACGTGATTTTTCGTTAATATAATCAGCGCGTCATCTGTCGATAATGACTTGTACACAGATAACGGATGCAGAAGGGCCGGGGTTTGAGTTTTCGGCTACCACGGAACGAATACTTATGATGCGTCTTTGTCACTGGCCGCGGGTGGTTTATTCCGTATATAACTACTTTTCTACTATACCCCATCATCATTATCCATGGCAGAGAGATGTTATGTGACATTCGCCCGGAATGGTTGAGTCCGGACGGAAGACTTCCCAGCTGACGATGATGAGGATGATGGCCAGGACACCATCTGACAGAGCGTAAAAACTAGACTAATGATCATTAAATGCTATAATTTTGCAGTATTTTCGACATTTCACTAATGCGGAACGCTGTTCTCCGGTGGCTGTGCTATGGGGAGAATATCTAATTGAGTTTGAATATTCTGAAAGGCTTTGAGTTTGTAACAGCTATTTCCGTGAGCAAAACAATAATTGTGTGTCAAATTTAAACAATCTGTATTTGTTTGTTTGTATCTTTCAAATATTAGTTGCGAAAAACTTATTTATCTCTTAATGATTAACAGAGGTCTTCAATTTGTCCAAAGATTAAATGAATGACAGCTCTGGTTTGCGGCCTATTTGCATCTAAACTGATGGTCTTTGAACATTCACAACGACGCCGGCCACGTGCTAGTAGTCAGTAGGTAAAGTTAAAGGGCATAGTTTTTATTTGCTTTCCTTAAGAGGTTCTGAATAATGGCTTCCTTCTCGATTAACTATTTGTATTTAACGTTTAAATGATTAAATAGGTAACTATGTAACGTTTAAATAATTAAATAGGTTAACAACATTTAGCTAATTTAAGTATTGTGACCCCATCTTCTGAAGAGAATCATTTATGTTAGTGCAATACATCTACCGATACTGATAGCACCCAATGGCTAATAGCTCTGCATATCTAGTAGCAACAAATGTAATATTAATTCTACAATTATTCCCTATCATATTGGATATTGTAATTACATTGTGTACACGTGAACACACACACATACTCCCTGGCAAACAAGCGCGATAGCACACGTCTGAAAGTCGCCATCGTCGTAGCTTATTTGCCATGAATGATAAAATTTGACTAGAGCTAAATCGCTATGACACTTGCCAAGCTTGGGGCTAGCTCCTGCAGTATTCCTCATTATCTCGCATAAATTCATATGTCACGAGCGTAATTATTCGTTTTAATTACACCTCGCCGTGTTCGGACGTTCGCGTCTATCGATTGATCACCAGATGTCATCTAGACGCGCTTCGGCCGCAACCGGTATCCAATTTGCAGTTCCGGAGATACTGCGCTATGCGCTACAATTTATACATTAATTAGATTTTCATTAGTTTTAGACATTAATTCTCTATTTCAAATTAGATACAAAGTGTCGGGTGGCCGCTCGATGAACATGAACCATCAATAGCGCGCCAACATGACTCAATTTCACGGCATTTGCATAAACGGGCAGCCATGTATCACGAACGCCACGCTGCACCGCATCAGAAAGTGTCCACATTCGCCGCAATTTTGACATTATCTTTGAACTGTTCGCGAAAATGAATCATCTCATTCGTCTTGTCGTGTCTTTCAACAAACTTTATATATCATGATGTCGTTTGAATGCGTCTGGTTCGATCTCGAATTTCTAATCGAAAATCGATACCTTTTATGTTTTGATCTTTTTTTCAGTTTGCATGTATTTTGCTCTGTCCCCTGATACGGATTATTTGTTTTTCGTTAACTTTTCTCATACCCATATGAAATGAAACGAGAATCATTACCAGCCATATATTCTTCTGCAAACATTCATCTTTACTCGGTTGGGTACTTTTTGGCATATATGTATGTATGTATGCATGCATGAATACAAGTTCAGGGATTTTTGCCCTTTCTCGGTATAAGCGATTAATTTTCACCCGAATTGTCGCCTGATGGTGAGTTTGATATTTTCACTTTTTATGACTTTTCTCCAGTTCCCTCGAATTGCGAACGAGATTGATGGAATTGAAGCGTAACATAAATGGAGTTGGTTGTCTCCAATTTATGATATGTGCATGTTGAAGATCCGGTTAATGGCTTGCAACTGGTTTTTGTCGGGTAGTTGACACTGACATTTTTGGTTCCTTTTAAAACAAGCAAAACTCTTTTTAACAAAACGCTTATTGGTAATCACTATTTTAACAACGTGATTATGATTTAATTTTTGATTTTTTTTTATTCTGCAGATAGGACTTTTTACCACAAATTACAACTGATATACAAATACTCACCCCCATAGACATAGAATCGTAATTTAACGTTCAAAGACTTTCCAATTACTATAAATGCTTCGTTAAGTTTTACTTATGTTCGAAAAATTCAACATACTCAACATTAAAAGTAGGTTTTAATGTACGTAAGAATTATTTGAATCTGACACTTTATTCTTCAAAATGCATATTGTCTTCTTATTACTTTGCATTTAGGCACACATTATTTTTTTAGTATATACTTTTGTTTCAACTCACTAAATTTGAAAAAAATCTAGTAAAAACTTTCTGATCGACCCATTTTCAACCTTTGAAACAATTTTTCACGCTACATATATATCTATAAAAATGTTTTAGTCTGACTGCCACAAAATATGTTTACATAAGCATTCCTATCTTCAAGGACTTTTGCTGAGTAGTTTTAACTGTATTTTGACCAGAGCTCGAAACAGTCACAGTCATTGACACTACATTTCATAATTATTAACAACGCTCATAACAATAATTTGTAATAAAACTTCTAGTTCCCTTGAAAAAGACCAACGAAATTGGTCGAAACGTGGGGTATTTCAAAAATCACCGTTGTTTGATCTACATTCAATACCGAAAAAGCCAAAATAAAATTACCAGTGGATTGAATGTAAGAGAAAAAAAGCTGTCGCTTTCGTCTTCTTCGTCATTCAATGTAATATATCTACTCAGTATGGAGAGGATGAGCTTCATGTTAACTGTGAATGTCTTCTCCTTTCTTTCACCATTCGTTCTGCAAAGTCATGACAGGATCAAACTTTGAAAAATCGTTCAGATCGGCCTTCTTTGAATGTGTGAACCAATCATATTTGTCTAGGTTACTTTGAATGAACCAAAAAAAGCGATCAATATTAATAGCAGCTAAACGGTAAACGATAGCAACTTGATGTCTTCGGAACAATTCATCTACGCAACAAAATCTTTTATATTCTGTTGGAAAATAAATGATTTATTTACTTAGATGAGAGATAAAATAACTTTTACTAAGAATACTCAATAAAGACACTTGATATATTGAACAAAGTTGAAGGTTGTGCAATTCTAAGAAACTTTGTCGAGAACATGATTGCGATCAGATGAAAAATATGGAAGTAATAACCATTTTTAACCTTCCAAAGCTGTTCATAAAATATCCGTTTCGGGGAAATATGACTCGTAATTTGTTGCTATTCCCGTGGCCGCAAATGTTGACCGATTTTTATGATATTGAATTCATTGTTCTACCAGGTGGTCTTTAGTTGGTTCCAAATGAAAAAAGTCCCACAAAACAATTTTATTTTTTAATTGCTTATAATTACTGACAACTATGCAGTATTTGAGTGCTTCTTTGATTTCTGGAATTGTCAAGAATACATCTATCCGACAATGTATAAATATGTGGGGGTCCAATGAACATTTTGACCGCTATTCCGGATTTTCCGGTAGAAAAAAAATCTAACTCAAAACAAAGACATCCAGTTTTATCTTTGCTTCGCTGTATCTCATTTGTCAATATACCGATTTTCTAAACTCAAATTTTAGTTTTTTTCTCGTTAACTTGATTATCATTTTCATAGAACATACCTGGTCTCTAAAACATATCAATTCCTCAGTATCTTCGAATGATGATTAAGATGCTTTGAATCTGCGCTTCGGGTCATATTGACCCGAACGGCTTTGGAGGGTCAAAATAAACATGCCATGCAACTATAACTTCAAGAGATCGGCTGAGTTCATATGCTTTTATACTGGATGTTTTTATTCAAGAATAAGATTTCAAAGGATGTAGAAACAAAACATTAGTTTTCATTAGATTTACTGCAAATTTCTAATAAAAAGGGTTTTTTTTATCAACAAACAATAAATGAGTGGTTGATATTTTTTCACTGTTTTAGAAAAAAAAAACTCAATCTGGGTGGAAAGTTTCCAAATAATCAAATAAAATCTATTGTTTCGTTTGAACATACTTTGAAAGCTAATAACTTGAAAATTGAAAGCTAATAAATTGAATTGACTGAAAACAAAATATGTCTTCGAAATGTTCTACTTCTTCTACTCGTTTGTCAATCGTAGGATGGATGGCATAAAATGTTCAACATTGTCGTTTTTTGCAATTTGTTTTTTTTTTTAAGAAAAACCTGAAAAATTTATAGCTTTTTTCTAAATGCTTATAACTTTTTGTTTTCCATTCAATTTCAAGGATTTCCCCCATAAAGTTTCTCAAAATGGCACAATTTTCAACTTTTTTCAATGCATCAAGTGTTTAAACTAAGTATTATAAAAAACAATTATTTTATCTCCTTTCAAGCTTAACACGTTCGTCACCATGGGACTTATAAACGGGTGACGGTGACTTATGAAACAAAATGTAATGTTTCTACGAAAAAAATTCAAAAACTGACATCAACTTTTTTCGCATTTAAAACATTTGTAGCCTGAACAACATATTCTGTATGTAAAATAAAAACCTAATTTTTTTTAACTTTTTCAGCGGTTTTCTGTGAATTCTTAAAATGGTCCGTACGACGTAATGAAAGCCCATGCGAGTTATTTTTTAATAGAATATGAAAGACCTTGATGTGTAGATAAATTGTCTCGAAGAAACTGAGTTTCTATCGTTTACTGTTTAGCCTCTATCAATGTAAAACGCTTTTTCCCATTTATCAATTTGTGCACCGGGAAATCGAAGAACATCGTCCAACTAGTCCCAAACGGATTCCATTCATTCAACATCAGAATGACTGAGTTAACATTGAAGTTCACAGTCATGGGCTCGAAGTGACTGTGACCTTTGTCCAAATCGAATGAGAAGATGAGCGAACGAAAATTGTAAAGGCTGTCAGTCAGAGAGAGCTTGAGAGTGAAAACGGAAACCCAAACGGAAGATTCTGAATGGAGAGAAATTTCACATTCTCGCAAGGCTGTCAACTTTTTTAAGCTCTGATTTTGACTCCTTATATTTATCATATGTCTCTTTTTGGAGCGTTGATTTTAAACTGATATTATTGACTACGCCACGGATCCGAGTTTGTGTCGGTTACCCTATTTAAAGCTATTTTCTTTGAGTGAGAATATTTAAAAAAAATGAAAACCATATGCAGGTAAAAAAAATAGAAGGAAATTATTTGGGAGATAAGGGCATAACGAGCACCCGGACGTTTCAACGGAAGTTCCTACCTATTTGGTTAAATAAATTTTCATGAGGAGCTGTTGCGTAGTTCCTATAGTATTAATTTTTCAAAATAAATGCATTTTTTTACACTTCACAGAAATATTAAAAAAAACTCAATTTGGTTCTCAAGTATCCAAAAAAAAAATATAATTTTCAAGCACCGTAAAACATGCTCTAAGCATTTATAAATCATCTTGATCTCTATAGGGATAAATGACTTCAAGAAGTTAAAATCCATCCACATAAAAAAAAATCTTGGTCTAAAATGTACAAAGACAATTTGGGGTCATTTATGAATTTCTCAAACCCTGGGCTTAACCAAAAGCTTCGTTTTGGTTTAAAACTCATCCATGATTTTTTTGCAGAATTTCTAAGTAAATAACATTTACATGAATAAATTTGAATTTTAAGGTTTGGATGGGAAAATTGAATATTTTGTACTTAATAATCAACATCACTTATATTTCTTCTGTGGAGCCGAGCCTGCTAATGGGTTTTGTGCCAATTTATAAACTTTCCAAAGGAAATTTTTCGCTGCATAACTTTGTCGAAGATCTTAACTTTGTATCTTATTAGGCAAAAAAGTGATTAGCTGTTTAACAGGGGTATGTCTTTTGGAAATGATAAACAATAAATTAAATTGGCCACCTTGGCCTTAACCCCGGCCATATGATTCGGCACAACCGGTGAATCAACCGTTTTTTGCATGTAAACCCATACTTTCTTCAGTTCATCGACCCTCTTCACTACCTTAGATCGTTTAAGAAGATGCTCCTTCATAATCGCCAAGTACTTCTTGATGGGGCGGAGCTCCGGAGTGTTGGGAGGGTTCAGCATTTTTAACACGGAATTGGCCAGCACTCCTTGGAGTATTGGCCAGCCAGACGATTGTATTGGCACTTGTGGGCCTTCAGAAGAGGAAGCAGCCGCTTCGGGAGGCACTCTTTCATGTGTACACCTGTCCGTTCATGGTGTCCTGGGTCACGAAAGATACACTCCGCTTCCCGCACGTGCAGATGGCTTGCCAAAACTGGAATTTATTCGCAAATTTGGACATCTTCTGAAAAACAGGTTGTCGGGGATCTGTTTGAGTCGGCCTTCACATATATTTCGTCGTCCATGATGCAGCATTCAACTTTCGTCAGCATGTTGGGGTACAACTGTGGTACAACTTGCTGGCACGGGTTTTGGCGGACTTCTTCTGCTTCTCGTCGTGATTAGGGGCCTTTTGAACCTTGAACGTTTGAACCCAGCCTTAGTTTTGGCCTTCTGGACAAAACTTCGGCTTCGGCGGTGTTGTACGGAATACTTTTTCCTTCACTTCGGTTCTTCCGTGATGAATGCGCAAGATTTTATCACGCACGAGCCGTTCTTTCGACTCCATTTCCAGGATGTAAACAATGCACTATGAACTAAATCCACCCAAATTTTCATTAAATTTTACCCAACGGTTGAAAAGTTACAGCAATTTCATAGTGTGGTAATTTCATCGTGGACGCCCTTTAGACCTCAGGGTTTAAGAAATTCAATAATGATCTCTAATCGACTCAGTCTACTGCTTCATGATGTACACATTGTTCTTCGAGTTGCACCTCAATTCAAGTTTTCATTTTTCACTATGATCTATTTTATCATGCGTTTTTACGTTAACTTGTTGATTCGTGGCGAACAGATCACCATTGATTGGAGCATTATTAGCATTTTTTGCCGTAAAATATAGCGACGATCTCAACTCGATGAAGTCAACTCAGTTATAGAGCTACCTAGAGTTGACCTATAGGTAAGCTGTCGAAGAGATAACTCAGAGAACTCGAGTGGGGTTCTTGGTCGAGGCGATTTTTTTTTCATTTAGGTATTCATGATTGATTATTTCGATTGTTGTATTGTACGGCTAGTCGCATCATCCGCCAATTATAGCACCAGAAAAATAATGTATGAGTGTGTATGAATTGTGTATTCTACAAACACATATACATTATTTTGTTGTTGTTTGTTTGATAGATGATACGACTAACCGTATAATGCAACAATCAAAATGATCAATCATTAATAGTAAATGAAAAAATCGCTTCGACCGGGAATCAAAACATTGATGTAACTCACATGATATAGCTATTTTCTATGATTGAATAAGCTTCCTTCTTAAGTCGGCCATTATGCCCTTATTTCCCCTATGTGTTGAGAACAAAGACAAATTTTCAATCCCGATTTTTTTCACGCAATCAAATTGTTATTCATCACCGACAGAATTTATTAAAAATATTACTGTTATTTTAGCTGTTATGCAGTGAAAAAAAAATTTTGTATCCAACGTAAAGAAACCAATAAAAGCATTCTAAAGTGCTTTTGGACCATAGCCTAACTTTGTCAATGCAAACGTCTAAATGTTGTCTAAGGTTTTTGAGTTAAACATTGAAGGTTTAAAATTGGTTTTGCTGATAGGCATTTTTTTTAATGAGAATTAATCAAATATTTTGAGCTCTTTCGCATGACAGGTTTTTGCATAATAACGTTAAGAATTCAGTAGCTGAATTTTGGAAAACCCTAGTAAATTTTAAGAAGATTTAAAATTTGTGAAATAGTTTAGTTTAAAAAGGTCAAGGTTGATCATTTTTAGTGAATTATCCAAATTTCTATTCTTTATTTCCCTATATAAGAGCTTGCGACAAAAGCTCTCCAAATTCCGGAACCAAAATTCTGCTCTACATATTGATATGCTAGCCACGTAGAACAATGTTGTCTGATTTTACGGCGGTTGTTTTTCCCAATCTTCAGCTTCAGGTTGGCTCCGGAAGAGGGTACGTCGGAATACGCGTCCTAGCGACAATGGCTGGGGATGATTCTCCATCACCCGCCTTCTGTTCCACGTGTTCCGCGTCAAAAGCACCCATAAAACCGAATGAGAAATAATAATGACATAAAATACAATGTTACATCGTTCAGTTACACATAGCCTGAGACAGCATTCGCAGAAGGTTCTTCGGTCGTTCGGTGAGTTTGTGGAGGCTTCCGTTGTTTTGTGTACGACTTACCGGGAGCTTTTAGCATCTGTTCCTCTTCTAGACAGATTATGTTAGGTTGTGCTCTCTTGAGGAAAACGGGACAACGATGATGACTTGTAATTATCTGCTGTCGTGAGGGCTTGTTAAAATCGCATAACACATTGCTCTGGCTGGACGTCGCTCGTTGGCTTTTGAGCTGCCATCATTCTGGGTTTGGGTTATGAAGAACATTTCTTGAATCATGTACAATATACTTATGTAGTAAGAATGATTTTTTTTCTTTTGTTTTTTTTCAGTGTCAGCTAGTCTATCACATTCGCATCATAACCACGATAAGGATGGCAAAAAGAAGCACACCCGACCAACATTCAGTGGGCAGCAAATCTTCGCCCTGGAGAAAACCTTCGAGCAAACCAAATATCTGGCTGGACCGGAACGGGCGAAGTTGGCCTACGCTCTGGGGATGACCGAGTCACAGGTTAAGGTAAATAGCAGCGGTTGTCGACAGTTATATTACAGCTCATAAAAATCAAAACTTACCAACGACCACCACAACCAACAACACTCCATCAAACCCGGACTCCAAAAGTAACAGATTTTTCCGATAGGTTCTCTTACACATTCGGCAACATGTGACTTCCTTTTTTTCTCGAAAAAAATGGGTGTAACCACAGAAACCACACCGAGGTCACCCTCATCTGTCTTGAATGGCCTTTATTTTCCACGAGAGAGATGCTAAGCAAAAAGGATTTTCTCCTGCGATTGCATTTTTCCATATGGCTCATGGCGGGATGAAAAAAAAGGTTATATCCATGGATCGATAACCTTGCAGAATCGGTCTGCTCAGTGTGTAATATTTCCAATGGTGGTTTATGGGGTGACAAATGTGTAACACACACCCTCAATAAGTGATTCGAGTGAAAAACGAGGTGTTCGAAAGCCTTTGGACGTTTACATTTCAGCAGAGCGTACCCTTAGGAATTGAAAATGCGCTTTTTGTTTTCGATTTGTAATATCCCTAATTGAATGCAAGGATTTAGTTATCAGGAAGAGATTTGAACGTCTGTTTTTGATTTTTTTGTTCTTTTTGCGTCATATTTTGGTTAATACCGCTTATGTTAACAACATTGGTTTGGTAATATTGTGTCCAGAAAGTATATAGATGTTTTGAAAATTTAGTTAAAAGTTGAATAGTATTACTAGAGGTTTGATACTTGCATAATTTAATATTGGATCAACATTTTTGTTGAAAAAATTAATTCAAACTGAGCTTGTCATATAAAACCTAACATACCAGATAATATAGAAATTCTACATATATTTTAAAAAGATGTTCACAAAAAATATGAGAATTTCCAGTTGTTAAAATTCTTGCGAATCTGGAAAATTTGCGTTAACGATTATTCCGAAAAACAAAAATACTTACAGATAAGTGCAGAGAACGAACAGGACTATTTCCAATATTTTATGTCCACCACTTTTGGTCAAAATGGATGGGAATTTGAACGCCCTTCTCGGTCTTTTTCAGCCGTTGAACCCTCTTCTTGAACAGGCCTATTCAAGCGGTAAACCAAGCTTAGAATAGCATTCCGTTGTAGAGTTCAGTAAGGAACTTTTGTTAACGCACAATCTGCACCGGTTGGAATGTGGTGTGGATGATACGGTGGTCAATTGAATTACAACGATCCCGAGGGTGGAACGAGTTTTTTAACCCTACTGTTTTGTTTTTCAAACACACATTCTTGAAACGGGAAAGAGTGGGATTTCCCTTCTTGTTTCTCGATAGTATCAAATGGTTGGACTTTAAATGCAACGCAGCTTATCGCAACACCAATCGAACTGGGATTTGACGGGGATGACAGTTTACAAATTGGGTAATTTGGTATGGATTTGAAAAAATGTTAAGAGGTGACACGTTTGATTGACAGGTTTTTCTCATAAGAATGAAGGGTAAAATGTTGAATTTTGTACTATAATTTTAGATGAAAACAGTAGCTTTTGAATAGATTTTTTTTCCAATATACTTTAAAGAAAACTTTCAGAAACTATTTTTGAAGGGTTGATGTACAATTTAATTTATTCGACTAATTTTGCCACATCCGGAAGATGTATTTTTAAAATATTTTTTTCTAAAATTAAAATAAAAAAATATTACCTTTAACTCACATTAGATTATTTCACATTTGCTATTGAACAAGCGACTTGACGATAACAAATAGAAAAAATAATGATGTCACGATAATTTAAATTTAAAATTCACAAATTTCTATATACATAATTTAACAATGGCATTTGATTGAAAATATTATAATCTTGAAAACAAGTGCCTTAGCTGAGGTGGGTTTCTGGTATATTTGCAAAAAATTTGCTTTGCTTTTAGTTTCACGAATTCGTATACTTATAAGAGTTGATAGAAAATCTCTTGAAGGTTTTTTCACAATAGTTACCAATAAAAATGACTGAAAATGGTTAACGTTGCTAGATAAGTCAGAAAAAATCTATTGATGAACAACGCTTTTTTGTCTTCCACCTCTTAATTATTTGAATCTGTTTTTAACATAATTCATAATGCAGACCATTTTTCAAACCAGGATAAGAGTATTGTTATCAAATAACAATTAAGCCACGACTTTACAAGCACGATGGTTTGAAAATGTTTCAACAGCAGCTTTCTTATCTCATCCAATATTTCAATAAATAAGTGCATGGGAACTATATGCACATGAGCAGACTTTTTTTTTTGAACCATTCAAATTATTTGAATGTTTCAATCTCAAACAGTTTTAGAGAAAATGATTTAAGAATAAAAGTTGTCAAAATACCCGAATTCCAGAATCGTGCGGACTCAATGCGCATATTTAGCAATATTTTGGTTTTTATTGCAATATTTTCGTATAATTTAATAAAAACTGAAACAAACTATGATACACATACCGCAAACCTGAAATTTTGAAGGAATTCAACTCGGAAAATGATAAAAAAAATAAATTTTACCGAGTAACTGGGGTCGTTTTTTTTACCCCTCTTTCGAGGTAAATTTGACCTTTTTTCTCATTCAGACAGAGGCTCCCAAAAATTTTTGAAGAAAAATCGTGATACCGTGCAAAAATCATTGCATCAACAAGAAACTTGACGGAACTGGACAAAATTTTCATCAAGAAAATGTTGGAGAAATTTGGGACCTTGATATTCCTGCCTGTTGAGTTCCCGATCCCTGAATTGGATTTCCCTCCTGGAACGCTCTCCATTAGAAAAGCTGATAGCACGAAGCTAAGTACTTTTTTTTCAGTATTTTATAGTGTTGCAGTTCATAAACAAACAAAATCGCCGCCCGGGACGATGCATACATTATATGCGTCGTTAAGGGTGAAGATTTTGTTTGTTTGTGAGGAAAAAGTGTGCCCGTGCCAGTGGAAAATAAACGAAAACGCTATAGGTTAGCTGGATTCACAGATCATAGTGATACAATTTTAGCATTTTAGTGGAAATGAAAAACTTTGACTTTCATTTTCGCCGGGTTAAACGATTTAAGTTAATCGTAAAGTGTAGTTTCCGATTAATGGCTTTAGGTATCGTTACATTTCTTAATTGCAGTTACATACATTATTGTAAAACTTTATATGTACCTTTATTCCTTTCGCGAAACTGGCACAATTAATCGACGTTAAAGAGTATTTAAGAAAGTTAAATATCTGCAGAAAGTTGCAGTGTTCATTAGAATTCCTATCAGTTTTGAAAAATTGAAAAGGATTTATCTGATACATATTTTATACAAGATGTTTAAATTCAAATTGTCAAGCGTTAAATAAAAGAAGTACAGTCAACATTGTTTAACTAACAGATATTTTTTTACTCTGATTTCATTTTTTTTCAATATTGGAAGTTAATAGTAGAAAAACACTACGCATTTTCAAATTAGCCGTTAGGAAAAAACAGAAGCGTAGTACAACGTGTAGGATTTGGTTTTTCACATCATTACACTAGTCAAAAGTGTATCCTGCTTATATCCTTTTCTCCCAAACCTCCAACCTTAAATTATTTTGCTAGGATGCAGAGGTGACCTCGGTCCTAAAGCACAAAATTGATCTTTCATCCCTTTCTACCTTTTCCAATCTATCCATTGACTACTAGGACGTGGCCGGCGCCGTTATTGATGTTCAAAGAGAGAGCATCTGTTTTGTTCATTGAGGATGAGCTGCTAATCCCAAGCACCATTCTTTTGACCTTTGTACAAACCTGATGGCCTCGGTCAATCACGGAGTAGCAACCATTGGCGATGTGGAATTCGTTCTACTGAGCCACGCCTGCGACAATGGAGTTCGGAATGCTTTAAAAGTAATGTGGAAGCAATAATGGAATCACTAAATAAATAAACCTTACTATTGTTGGTAGAAATTCATGATGAAGCATTTCGGGTTCCATAGTTCAAGGTGGATGTGAGTAGTCAATCCAGCTAAGCTAAGCTAAGCTAAATTTGACCTTTTTTCTCATTCACCTAGCAAAAAGGTGAATTGTATGATGAGACCTTGTAGCTCAGTAGGCCTATCAGTAATATAGTTTTATGATGAGCACTAGCGCAAAATGAAATCTAAAGTAAAATATACCTTTCTGTTCCTATTTTCACGTATTGCGCACGAAACCTAACTTATTCCTGAATGAAAAAAAAAACAACTAACCCGCAATACACGGGTTAGTTACTCTTTTTCGAGGTGAATTGTCGTTTGTCGTTTTGTTCAGCGCAATCCAAGTCAATTTCACCTCGCTACGAGGTAAGCATTGCCTCGAAGATGTAAAAAGTACCTTTGTTGGATTTACATTTGTTCTAGGTGAATTGTACCTTTTTGTTCTGCTCAATTCAGGTAAACCTCTCATTAACCTTTTTTTTAGGTGTATTTTATCTTTTTTGTCTGCTCGTTTCAGGTAAACTTTACCTTGTTATGAGGTTAGTTTTTCCTCAATGAGGTAAAAGTTTTTTGATTTCGGTAAATTTTACCTATTTTCCTTGAAGGTATCACAAATCGTTTTATATAAAACATCATTAAAGATGCCTTTTTATGATAATACTAGCTGACCCGGTAAACTTCGTTTTACCCGTTAATTAATAAGTCGTTGGAAAATGTTTAGAGTTTTTTAACTTCATCGTGCTCGTGAATCAGTTTTCATGAAAATCGTCTTCAAGTTGTTCGAGTTTTGTCCCGTTTCTAGTTGATTTTGTTTAAGAGCCCCTCCCACCCACATGTCGAGTTCTTGATGTATGATTTTTAAAGTTTAATATACATCAACAAAATAGTTTCTTTTGGAGTAGTCTTTTTGGAACTTGAAAGTGTCAATATGAATTTAAGTTTTGAGCTTAATAGAACGTACTTCAGATAAATGGTGAGGCTGAGTAAGCTTTTTCGTGGCTATTTTATGGGACTTTTGGTTGCTTGGGGCAGTACCGTTCATTATTTTTTTTAAATTAGCTGCATGCTCACTTTTATTTCAGCCTTCAAATGCGATATTTTTAGTATTCATTCTTTTTATACAAATTTTCTATCAAAGTTGACCAACTTTTGACTGACGAAATATAACTTTTTAAATGTGTGAATCAGCATTAGTTCGAAAATTTTCCTTTTTGGACTTGTTTATTATATTTGAGATATTTGAGATACAACTTAGTTCTCGCCAAGTTAAGTTAGAATGTGGCTGATTTCAAAAGTTTTTGTATCAAAAGATACTCAAGAACAGTTTTATAAACTTGAAACAAAAAAAATCATATTTTCCAGGCATGCATCCTCTAATGAATTAATTTTGATGAAAAGTACATTTGCCTAAGTTTTTGACTTTGAAATACAAATCAATCATTCATTACGTTTCTATTCCAATGATTTTAAACATTATGTAATTGACTGATAGTTGGACGAAAACATGATTGAATTTTAATTCACTTACAATACTGTTACATATAAAGTCCTATTCAAAATTAACTCAGATGTAGGTGCGATAAAACAAGGCAACAAAATTCATTTTTTTTCGATTTAGAGGTTTCGATTTTTGTGACAATTTTTGACATGGGCAGAGGGGTCAGCTTGAGCGTGATATCACATATTTAATTACAATAAACAAAACACATCAAAACAATAACAAATAATTTTATCCTAAACTCAATAAAATTATACTTGCACCATTCAGTAAATGTAAAATAATACTCACGTAATCACTTTGGGTAAATTTTATTTATAGTGAAACAAAGTGAATGATCGATTCGTGTTGAAAGTTTAACGATGTTCGCTTGTTTTATTTTACCGTGCAGAAAGTCCGCCTACTGAAATTGTGGAAAAACCTAAACACGAATGCTTGGCTATAGAGTATTTCCTGAGGCAGATTGTGGTAGGGTAACGTTTTGTTTTTGTTTTGAAAAATGTAAAAACCAACTGGTCGCCATTTTGAGCTTTGATTATAAGCACTGTTCAATGCTTTCTTTTAAAAACTTCTTTAATTAAAATCATTAACATACCTTCATGTCTTAACTTGTTATGAATTAACAATAAATTAAATAAAGAATTTATATTCTTCTCACCAAGGTGCGCTTGCAAAATCACTAAAAGTGCATTGCCAATTTTATTTCATTACTATCTGATCATTTGCGTTTGCGAGTCTCCGAAACATCTGGCGGTCACGCCAGATCTCTCTACGAACAAAAATCCGAATCTTCAACTCAAACGTCAAATCTGTATTGCTGTACGGGTGCGAAACTTGGTGCACATATGCGGTGACGACACGAAAACTGCAAGTTTTTGTGAATCGCTGCCTGCGGAACATCATCCGCGCTTGGTGGCCTGGCAACTGGATCTCAAACGTTGAACTTCATCGCCGGTGTCATCAAAAGGCGCTAGAAATCGAGATTCGGGAACGTAAGTGGAGATGGATTGGGCACACGCTGCGAAGAGATGAAAACGAGATTTGCAGAGAGCCGCTAGATTGGAATCCAGAAGGTCATCGAAGAAGAGGCCGACCCAGAAATTCGTGGCGGCGAAGCCTAGCCGCTGAAATCCGAACTTTCGACGAGAATCTTGACTGGGACCAGGTGAAGACGCTGGCTCCGGATCGTCAACAGTGGAGGTCTTTTACCACGGCCCTATGCACCGGAGGATCGGCGCAGGATCATTAAGTAAGTAAGTACTATCTGATCATTGAACTGAACATGCGTAATGTTGATATGTTTACCCTACCACGATATGCCGAGAGAATATAAATTTGAGAAATCAGCTGTTCGCTTGACCAATGGGGAAATGCCTTATTCTAAGCTATGGAGAAGATTTGGGTTGCGAATGGATTGAAGAAGAGGTACTAGATTTGGATGGTTTCTCAGACATCGTCGCTGATGCTGCAGCTAGTGCCTCGACTTTCCCGGTATGGAAAGTCATCAACATAGCCCTTGGACTAATGATTTAAATGTGTTTTAATCAATGATTGAAGCCTTGTTAAAAAGAATTTAAATTTTTTGAATAAAACTGATGAATAAAAAAAGGTAAATTTTCAATCAAATTTCTCAAGGGTTGAAAGAGGAGGGGGGGAGGTTGGGTGAGATTTTTATGCAAACGTGACGTGACTTTTTCTGCTTCTCCTCGCGATTAGGTGCCTATTGTACCTTGAACGTTCGAAGCCCAACCTTAGTTTTGACCTTCTGGAACTGGACGATTATGAAGCAGCACCTTCTTAAACAACCTAAGGTAGTGAAGACAGTCGAGGAACTTAAAAAAGTATGGGTTTACAATGTAAACTTTACATGCAAAAACGATTGATTCACAGGTTGTGCAGAATCTTATGGGCTAGGTTGACGGGTAAAATGATAAAATGAAGTTTAATAGTTATTTTTCAATCCCTGAAAATTTGATGGCAATTGGATGAAAACTCGAATTTTGCGAATCAATTTTGTGTGTTGCAATTTCATCGTGGACACCCTTTATCAGGTTGTCAGGATGGGCCTTCAAAATTCGGGCAAATCCTGAAAAATTAGGCATAACTGTTTCTATGAAATACTTCTTCTCATGTTATCAAAAAATGAAGCTAAGAAATTATCAAAACCGAAAATAATGATAAAAACAGATCAATTCCCAGCTTTTCTCAATTTTTTTGTTGAATGAATAAGAATTTTATGGATGTAGTAATATGCAATTTTTTTTGCCTTTACCAATTCCCATACAAAATTTTAATTTGTTGGGCTTATTCAGGAGTCATTCAAATCATCGTATATTGTACCTACAATAACGATTTGTGAACCAAAAGGTATCGAAAAACAAATGGGACCCAATAGTCAATTTTTGCAGCGGTCTGCACCTTTTCTAACACTTCCCCCGGCTGACTTCTTGGTCCATATCCTTTGCATAAGTGTTCCAATGGCGTTGGTCCAAAAATCCAATCTTTGAAAAATGGAAGGATGACAGTTTTAAAAATTTCAAGTCCGGTGCGAGCAGCTACATGAAAGAATCAAATAGTTTAGAATAGTGGTTGAACAGTCGCTACTGTTTTAATTTTGGCAGTTATGTACCTACCTTTTAAACTTGCACGAAAAATTTCTTGTGTTCGTCAAACTGTTTAATTCTACAGTACGGACAAGACACAAATATCAGACAGAACTCGATTAATTATGTAATTTAAGATTAGCTTTGCGGTGAGTGGTGAATCAGTACTTATTACTAAAATTTTAGTTTTAATCTCTCGAAGTTTTTCATGGGTTGCATTCTGACTGGTTATACTGGAAAAGTGCACTGAGAATCTCAAAGCAAATTATTAAATCCATTCTCATTAAAATTAGCGATATAAAATTCTCTGTAAATAAACAAAATAGAATAGAATCAATCAATATGATATCACACCGTACTTGATTTAAGCTTACGTAGACAGTCGGCAATTTTTATTCCATTAAATGTCATGATATTATTATGATGCTTCACCAAGTTTCGGAATATCCATCTCCTTTGCATTTAGAAGACCACATTAAAGCGAAAATTTAGCTTCTTGCTCACATATGCCATCTGTTTAGGGTAAATATTAGGTGAAAAGCACAATATTTTAGTCGTACACCCCAATTTTAATTAAAATCTTCCGGAAAAAACTGGATCCTCGAGTTCCGAACGGAGCTTGATTTTCAATTTTGCAGGAACAGCTTCATTTGCCTCACAGCATCGTCGCTTCACCGCAGGGATAATCCTCGACCGAAGAACGAGTGCACTATTTGCTTTGCCCATTTTCACTGTATGTTAAATTTAATTAGTCCCTCGGTGCACTATATGATCTTAATTGTTTCAACGGTATTAAAAAGCTTGCCAATCGACGTTCGCTAGCGTGGCTGTTTTTATCTCACACTACTGCATCGTTGAACAAAATGGGTTAATTTGTTATTGCACTGCGAATCCGAAGGAAATGGAATGATATTTAAGTGGTTTTCCACGGGAATTCAATTTCATTTACATAGATACTTCTCCGGGCTCCGGGATCACTAGCCTGAACCTAGGGAAGGAAGAACGCAAATAATCTCGTTCGATTGGGGTTAACTTCAAGTGCCACTTTTGCTATGTGCCCCTTGTTGTTTTGCTGCTATTTTTACCAGTTCATATTGATGGAGATATAGAAAAGTGTGCTCATACAGATTTTCCCGAAGCACATCAGAACGTTTTGTCGGTTGCAGCGATATTGCGCTTATTTTCCGGTTTGTGAGTAAGCTTTGTGTAAACATGCCATATAAATATGTAGTAACGATTTTCTAGTATTCGAGCCATGGAAATTTGTTCACCACTACAGAAGAACGAATATTTTCCGGAGAGAACAGAGAAACAGAGAGAAGGTAATTTTATTCCAATTGCATTCACCAACACCAAGAAATGACTTCAACAGCATCACCACACGATTGTGTTAGAATATGTTGGGTTGTAGTGGAAAACATGGAGAATCAATTTTCCCCCTTTTCCGGACGGGTTCTGCCAGCAAGCGTTCAAATCTCCCACCAAAATCATGGCCGTTCTAGCCCTTTTCGTATACACATATAGGGCAGCGCTGAATTAAGAGGGTATTTAGAGTAAATGATATGTTTAAACATTTCCTTCCGTGTTCCATTCACGCTTTTCCACTTGGCTGGCCGAAGCAAAGCAAGGGGGTAGGAAATTTGATTCAGCAAACAGAAACGCGGTGGAGGGACACGGTTGGCTTTATCTGGTGAAATCTTTTGTTATCCCCAATTACCTCTGGTCTGGTCTTTTTTCCCTCCTATTCACTTTCGAGTGAGTGGGTGGATTTGTCGTGCAGAAAGGGATCGCTTCGCCTCATCGACTTTTACCCGTGTCCTCGGTCATCCGTTTTATAGAAGGGGAAAATTGACGTTCTCCGACCGAGCGACCAAACGACCCAAGAAGGGTGTAGGTATTTGGGAACAATTCGGAAAACAAAAAGTCCTGCTTTGTCAACAAACCCTTGAACGGCAGGGGTGGAAAGAAGAAGAGGTGTCTTGCCTCTTGGCTCCGGCAAACCTCAAAGATTGAGCACATAACGGGGTCGCGGGACGCGAAATGGGTTCGATGCTTATGATAAAAGCAAATTGAGATCATCAACATTGTTTGCATGTTTTGATCCAGGCCACGCGTCTTGTTCTTCTTTCTGCGCTCCAGCCGAGCTGCAATTTGTTTGTGGCTCCGTGTGTTTGCCTATTTCAAGGGAAGTTTTCGACTTTCTACGTTGATTGCATTTTAGTTTTTGACTAACGCGCCGCATTTTGGTTTAAGGCTGGATCAAAATGTATGAAAGTTGAACTTTACACTTAGAAAGCTGCTGTTTCAATGATATGCCATGCCAAATGAAAAAAACGAATCAAAGTTAAATAAAAACTAGTGAATTTATCAATTAATCTACGCAATGACATTTTCTTTTTCCCTCCATCATTATATAGGAGGTATTTTAAAGAAAAGTAATATTGTAAGAAATACTGAGAGTTCAGCTTTAAAGTACAGTATGACTCATAAAAAAAATGCGAAAATGTGTCATTAACATTCAACTTTTTTATGTCAATATGATTTAAAAACCTTTTCATTATTTATCCAGGCATGTAGATTTACATATTAAACATCAATAACTCGAAGTGTACTCTTTTATCCTCAACTCTTCTCTCCAAGCGAGACCTGAATCGGGAACATATCTCCCAATATAGGCCTCTGACATTGAAGCCTACGTCTCACAGATGGAAGCCTCCAGAGAATCGACACTTAGATGAATGAATCTAAATTCCTTCACTTGAACATACGCCTATATTAAATAAAGGGTGACACGGTCAAAATTTGGTCAAGAGAAAACGCGTGTAAATCGGTGAAATCGTTTATTTGAAAAATCAAATTAATTTTTTTCTTCAAGTTTAATTAGTATAAAATTCAGGAAAAATATTCAGTTAGGCTTCCGTTTTTCCAAATCCGAATTGCCGGGCCTTACGCTTAACCCCTGCCATCAGATTTTGTACAACCACCTTGTTCACCTTCTTCGCCGCAGAAAGTCAGTTTGCCTTGAACTGCTGCTCGTCCTTATCAGTTTTTTTGGTCTTCATTAGGTTCCGCTTGACAATAGCCCAGTATTTCTTAATTGGGCGGAGCTCTGGCGTGTTGGGAGGGTTCTTGTCCATGGGAACCAACTGCACGTTGTTGGCGGCGTACCACTCCATGGCCTTTTTATCGTAATGGCAAGATGTCAAATCCGGCCAAAATAGTACGGAACAACCGTGTTTCTTCAGGAAAGGCAGCATACGTTTATTCAAACACTCTTTCACGTAAATTTATTGGTTAACAGTCCCGGAAGCTATGAAAATGCTGCTTTTCAAGCCACAGGTACAGATGGATTGCCAAACCAAATATTTTTTCGCAAACTTTGACTGTTTCATGTGCTTGAAAATATCTGCTACCTGTCCCCTTCCTTTTGCCGTATAAAACTCCTGTCTCGGAAGCTGCTTGTAGTCGGCTTTGACGTAGGTTTCGTCGTCCATTACCACGCAGTCAAACTTCCTCAGCATCATCGTGTACAGCCTCCGGGATTGCGCTTTGGCCGTCGTATTGCGGTTGTAGACTTGGCTCGATGCACGGTTGTAGACGATACACCCAGCTTATTTGCGGCATCTCGGAGAGAGATGTTAGGGTTTCGCTTGAAACTACCGGCAACTCTCTTTGTCGTCTTAGCGGCTTCCGGTTTTCGATTTCCACCCGATCCAGACTTCCTGGCTGTCGACAAACGTTCCCCAAACACTTTAATTACATTTGCAACGGTTGATTTGGCAACTTTTAGCGATTTTGCCAGCTTTGCGTGCGAGTAGCTCAGATTTTCAGATGCGCGAGCAAAATTTGGTTACGCTGCTCTTCTTCCTTGGACGGCATTTTGACAACTGAAAAGTGAATTCCAAAATCAAAATAGGAGCAACATTCTACACACACACACCTTAAAAAGGGGTGTTCAGGTTTTTTAAATGAAAAATTGAAAAAAATGCGTCAAGTTTATATTGACCAAATTTTGAGCGTATCACCCTTTATGGTCCAGTTGTTTCTGAGATAAAGAAAGCTTCGCTGTTTCTAGGCTTTGATTCCTTCGCTGTTTGTAATGTGTTTATAAGATGAGATAATAATAATATTAATAAGATTCCAAGGCCGTAGACGGTACTAAAAAAGGTACCAAAGAATTAACATTTCTTGATTTTCTTATACATCACCTAGCGATAATTGAAAACAAACTTCAATGTTATGAAACCAGCCCTTTTAATTCGATTCAAAAATACCATTTCCAATAAGTGAAATCCACTCATAGTTTGGCGCATTTCTTCCATCGGACACTTTGTTAGTCACAGATTGTGGTTGAAATTACCCCTTTTCTTGCTAGAGATTTCTTCAAAACTGTACCTTCACCCCTGACGGCGCGGCCGAGGGTTGTCGCAAAACGATCGCAGTTCATTCGAGCTAGCGAACCGATTCATAATCGCCATTCGTTCCAGTGTTGTCAGCCCGATTGCTTCGGGGTGTGCAGTGCAGGAGAAAACGGTATTAATAGATTCAATCAAAATCCCATTAGAGGCAACCGCACACACAAACCGGATTTGTCATTTTTATTTTCCGTACAATATTTGCCTAGTCGTTCGAGGCTTCTACGGTAAGCGGAACTAATTGTTTGGCGTATATTTTGCCCGCCTCGGTGTGGTGGATTCGAATAACTACACATTTTGACATTGTCGGATTCGTGTTTTGGGTAATTAAAACCGTTAAGATGGGCAGAAGTATAGCGATAAAGCATTTTATGCTTCCTAATTGAGCACCAAAAACAACCGATTCAAAACCACTTAATCACTTTGATTATACCCGGGCGCAATCGATGATAGCATCGCGCTATCAAAACGTGTTGACATCGTTTGTTAGTCAAATCATTCAACTTTTATAACCAATGGACAGGGATAATTTCGCGATTCCATCGCCAGCGGTTAATCTTTCACCTCGGGCTTGTTGCGAGATTGAGATCTGAATCGCTTTCGATGGGATCGCAACTTTAATGGGTGAGCTCAAGCTGGATATTCACTCAGCCTAACAACACTCATCATATAAATATCAATCATTCCAATCAAGTCGAATGGTATTTATGAAATAAGGAAACCTGTTTGTCTCTAACGCTCTCGGGAGGCATGGAACGAAAATCGAATCGTTATGGTACCATAAAACGACGACGATATGAAAGGAAGATTTTAAATGGGTTTTATTGCAAGATGACCGAGAGTGGAGGTTCCCTGTCACACCGACCGAGCTATGAAGGATTAAAAGGTATCTGGTCAGCAGAATAAAGATATTGGTATACACCTAGGTTTTTTTTTACACGGTTTTTTTTACGCGGTTTTTTTTTACACGGCTTTTTTTACACGGTTTTCGGGAATTAACACGGTTTTTTTTTACACGGTTTTCGCGAATTAACACGGTTTTTGAGAGAAAATATTCTAAGTCCTTTTCAAAGGAAAACACTTAGAATCTTTTTGAAGTTGGGAAAATCTTATCTCTTAGACTAAGAACATGATACATGAGACCTGAGACCTGGGATATGAGACCTGAGACCTGAGATTTGAGACCTGAGACCTGAGACCTGAGACCTGAGACATGAGACATGAGACCTGAGACATGAAACATTAGAAATTAGACATGAGACCTGAGACCTGGAAACTGAGACAGGGGATATTAGACTTGAGACCTCAGCATGAGACATGAGACCTGAGACCTGAGACCTGAGACCTGAGACATGAGACAAGAGCCATGAAACATGAGACTTTAGACCTGAGACATGGGACATGACACATGAGGCATGAGACATAAGACATAAGACATGAGACCTGAGGCATGAGACAAGAGCCATGAAACATGAGACCTGAGACATGAGACATGAGACTTTGGACCTGAGACCGGAGACAAGCTACTAGAATTAGTACCGCGAGAAATAAGTTTAGCTCCGATTTCAACATGCGACCCCTCTATTGAAAGGGTTTGACTTGTGGGTGACGAAAAATAGTGTCGCGACTTCGCTAGTACAAGCTACTAGTGTTAGTACCGCGATTAATTAGTTAACCTCCGATTTCAACTTTCGACCGGTCAAGTGAAAGGGTTTGACTTGTAGGTGACGAAAAATAGTGTCGCGACTTCGCTAGTACAAGCTTCTAGGGTTAGCACCGCGAGAAATTAGTTAAGCTCCGATTTAGACTTGCGACCCCTCTAGTGAAAGGGTTTGACTTGTTGGTGACGAAAAATAGTGTCGCGACTTCGTTAGTACAAGCTACTAGTGTTAGTACCGATAGAAATTATATTAGCTCCGATTTCAACTTGCGACCCCTCTAGTGAAAGGGTTCGACTTGTTGGTGACGAAAAATAGTGTCGCGACTTCGCTAGTACAAGCTACTAGTGTTAGTACCGCGATTAATTAGTTAACCTCCGATTTCAACTTTCGACCGGTCAAGTGAAAGGGTTTGACTTGTAGGTGACGAAAAATAGTGTCGCGACTTCGCTAGTACAAGCTACTAGGGTTAGTACCGCGAGAAATTAGTTGAGCTCCGATTGAGACTTGCGACCCCTCTAGTGAACTGGTTTGACTTGTTGGTGACGAAAAATAGTGTCGCGACTTCGTTAGTACAAGCTACTAGTGTTAGTACCGATAGAAATTATATTAGCTCCGATTTCAACTTGCGACCCCTCTAGTGAAAGGGTTCGACTTGTTGGTGACGAAAAATAGTATCGCGACTTCGCTAGTACAAGTTACTAGTGTTAGTACCGCGAAAATTTAGTTAAGCTCCGATTTCAACTTTCGACCGGTCAAATGTAATGGTTTGACTTGTAGGTAACGAAAAATAGCGTCGCGACTTCGCTAGTACAAGCTACTAGGGTTAGTACCGGTAGAAATTAGATTAGCTCCGATTTCAACTTTCGATCGTTCAAGTGAAAGGGCTTCACTTTTAGGTGATGAAAAATAGTGTCGCGAGCTCGCTAGTACAAGCTCTAGGGTTGAAACTAATTTCTACCTGTACAAACCCTAGTAGCTTGTACTAGCGAAGTCGCGACACTATTTTTCGTCACCTACAAGTCAAACCCTTTCACTAGAGGGGTCGCAAGTCTCAATCGGAGCTCAACTAATTTCTCGTGGTACTAACCCTAGTAGCTTGTACTAGCGAAGTCGCGACACTATTTTTCGTCATCTACAAAACAAACCCTTTCACTTGACCGGTCGAAAGTTGAAATCGGAGCTCAACTAATTTATCGCGGTACTAAAACTAGTAGCTTGTACTAGCGATGTCGCGACACTATTTTTCGTCACCCACAAGTCAAACCCTTTCACTAGAGGGGTCGCAAGTTGAAATCGGAGCTAATATAATTTCTATCGGTACTAACCCTAGTAGCTTGTACTAGCGATTTCGCGACACTATTTTTCGTCACCAACAAGTCAAACCCTTTCACTAGAGGGGTCGCAAGTCTAAATCGGAGCTTAACCAATTTATCGCGGTACTAACACTAGTAGCTTGTACTAGCGAACTCGCGACACTATTTTTCGTCCCCTACAAGTCAAACCCTTTCACTAGAGGGGTCGCAAGTCTCAATCGGAGCTCAACTAATTTCTCGCGGTACTAACCCTAGTAGCTTGTACTAGCGAAGTCGCGACACTATTTTTCGTCACCAACAAGTCAAACCCTTTCACTAGAGGGGTCGCAAGTTGAAATCGGAGCTAATATAATTTCTATCGGTACTAACCCTAGTAGCTTGTACTAGCGAAGTCGCGACACTATTTTTCGTCACCCACAAGTCAAACCCTTTCACTAGAGGGGTCGCAAGTTGAAATCGGAGCTAATATAATTTTTCGCGGTAATAACACTAGTAGCTTGTCTCAGGTCTAAAGTCTCATGTCTCAGGTCTAATCTTTCATGGCTCTTGTCTCATACCTCAGGTCTCATGTCTTATGTCTCATATTTCATGTCTCAGGTCTCATATCTCATGTCTCATGTCTCATGTCTCAGGTCTCAGGTCGCAGGTGTCATGTCTCAGGTCCCATGTCTCATGTCTCAGGTCTCAGGTCTTGTGTTTTATGTCTTAGGTTTCTAGTCTCAGGTCTTAGGTCTAATGTCCCATGACTTTGGTCTCATTCTGCAGGTCTCAGGTCTCATGTCTCAGATCTCAGGTCCCTGGACTTAGGTCTCAGGTGTCATGTCTAAAGTCTCAGGTCTCATGTCTCTAGTCTACATTCTCAAGTCCAGGTCTCAAGTCTCAAGTCTCAGGTCTCAGGTCTTAAGTGTCAGTACTTCAGAGCTGCAGAATTCGAATGGTCTTTTTTTACACGGTTTTCGGGAATTAACACGGTTTTTTTTTACACGGTTTTCGGGAATTAACACGGTTTTTTTTTACACGGTTTTTTTTACGCGGTACGTATATCAGTGTAAAAAAAAACCTTACTGTACTCTGTTTGAACAAGATACAATAAAGATAAGAGACCAACGATGACTAATCCATGTCCATGAGTATTTTGAGTAGACTGTTTAAAATATGTTTCACAGAATAAACTGAAATGTGTTGAATTATGTAAATCATACCTAGAATATATTTTATTTTAAACATTCTGAGAAAAAGTTCACTGCACAATTTCTTATTTCAAATCCAAGGTTTAAAGGTACATAAAGGGTGTCCACGATGAAATTGCCACACATAACATTGATTCGCAAAACTCGAGTTTTCATCCGAATGCCATCAAATTTTCAGGGATTGATAATAACTATTAAACTTAATTTTACCATTTTACTCGTATTTTATTTACAGTCCATACGCAAATGCCCTTATCTTGGCCTTAACCCCGGCCATAAGATTTTGCACAACCTGTGAATCAACCGTTTTTTGCATGTAAACCCATACTTTCTTCAGTTCCTCGAATGTCTTAACTACCTTAGGTCGTCTCGATGGGACGGAGTTCCGGAGTGTTGGGAGAGTTGAACGTTTTCGGCACGAAATTGACCTTATTGACCACTTCAGCACGTCCTTGAAGTAGTGGCATGAGGCCAAATCCGGCCAGAAGATTGTTGGGACGTTGTGGGCCTTCAGGAGAGGAAGCAGCCGCTTCTGAAGGCAGTCTTGCATATACACACCTGTCCTTCCAGCATGTCCTTGGTCACGAGAGATGCACTCCACTTCTCACATGTGTAAGATGGCTTGCCTAACCTGGAACTTATTCGTAAATTTGGACATCTTCTGAGAGGGGACATGCTTCGGAACGCTGAACTTATCCTTGGCGGTGAAAAACAGGTTGCCGTGGATTTGTTTGAGTCGGCCTTCACATATGTTTCGTCGTCCATGATGCAGCATTCAACTTTCGTCAGCATGTTGAGGTACAACTTCCTGGCACGGGTTTTGGCGGACTTGTTCTGCTTCTCGTCGCGATTCAGGGCCTTTTGTACCTTGAAAGTTCGAAGCCCAGCCTTAGTTTTGGCCTTCTGGACAAAACTTCGGCTTAGGTGCAGCTTCCTAGGCACATCCCGAACGGAGGCGTTCGGGTTTCGGTTGAAGGCCCCAACTACGCGGTTGTGATTTTTGGTGTTGTACGGAATACTTCATCCTTCACCTCCGGGCTTCCGATAAGTGGTCAACCGTTCCTCGAACCGCTTAATCACTCGCGACACTGAGGAATTCGTGATTCCTAACGTTTAAGCGATGGAACGACGCGAGAGATCCTTGTTATCGTGATGAATGCGCAAGATTTTATCACGAACGAGCTGTTCTTTCGACTCCATTTCCGTGAGTTTTGATCACAGGACTTTAAAACTAGCAGGATGTAAACAATGCACTATGAACTGAATCCACCCAAATTTTCATTAAATTTTACTCAACGGGTAAAAATTTATAGAAATTTCATAGTGTGGCAATTGGCAATGTGATATAGCTCAGTTGGCAAGTCAGTTGTTTCCTGAGGCGATTTGCGTGAGTTCGAGCCCAAGAGAAAATATCGATCACAGTTGTACCGGATAAGTTTTTTAATGACTGTCGCGAATGACATGAAGATGTTAAAACGACTATAATCGAAACAAAAAAAAAGCAATTTCATTGTGGACACCTTTGAACATATCAACGGATCACATGTTGATCTCAAAGATTAATTGTACACAAAGCAAGTCTATGTATTGCTGTCGAAAGCAAGATCTTTGCCATAATTTTTTTTTAAAAAGATCATACAACCTAAATTGCACACTTTTAGTCAACGAAAAGCGTTTAAACTGGAGAAAAATGTTCATTTATTTTAGTAAATTCGTTTGGGTTTTTAAATAAAATTCTGTTTAAACCTAGACAAAAACTGTCGAAAAATAGGAACTCTACCCTATATTAAATAACTCAGTAACTTCTAATGTTCATTTGCCATCATTGTAGATTGGGCAATTGATAAATTAAATTGAAAAAAAACTCCTTCCTCAAAATCTGATATTTTTTTAATGATTCAATCACTGTTTCGGTGGAATTTCTCTTAGCTAAAACTTTTGATTTCCGTGAGTTTAAAATGCCTTAAATAGTTATCCACCTAGAAATCCAAGATTTCCAACGCACGAATGCAGAAAATGGGGTGACAAAAAGTGTGACGCATATTCCGATGGGATCTAGCTGAGGTTTGACTGTTTCCTGCTCGGATGGGAAACGCTATCTTTTTTATCCTCACCCATAGGAGCTTGCAGATGTCATTTGAACGAGCGAGGGTTGTTGAACGAAATTAGCATTACAATGCTTTGCTCAACAGGGATTTAGCAGCTAATATGTCACTAATTTGAAAGTCATTTCCGCTCTGCTTTGGTATGGAATAATTTAGGTACTAATCGCGGTGAAGTCGGTGGCTGGGGTGGTAAGGTGACCTATGATATGATAGATACAGTTAAAGGGACATTGAGGACGAGTAAAGCCAATTTAACAAAAGGAGGTTAATATGTGAACTAAATACAATTTTTCAGAGTCAATATTGATGTTCTAATACACGCAAAAAATGAAATTATGAACCAATAAGTATATACGATAACATTTATATATATGACAGAAATTGGATGAACATTGATAATAGGAGTTGAAAAAAGAAAATCCGAAAATCGTAATCAAGCTTCTGCTTTGGGAAACGTATTTCGGCAACAGATACAGATCGTTGGAACAGAAAATAATAACCGTTTGTCAGCTCCATAAATTGGTATTGACCAAAAATATGATTTTGATATCGATTCGATTGGAAGTCTTCAGTCTCCAGCTAGACTGAACGGAGAAAAAGAAGCTAGCTCTGTTTACGGAGAATTGTTTTTTTTTTCTATTCCTATGGATTGGCTTCCGAAGAAGAGAATAGTCAAATACTAGCTGAAGAACAAGTTACATCGGAAGCGAAGCAATCACAATTCCTTTTCTGTTTCTTTCGAGGTAATCGATGCGACAAAATGGCAGTAAACCAAGCCGCCCCAAGCAAGCGAACATTGAATCAATATCTAATAATCGAGCTTGTTTTCTGCTGATGGAGACTCTTTCTAGGCCATGGAAGCTGTTTGGATGCTGGGATTTATGTTCCTTTTATTCGGTTTAATGAAGGATGGCGCTTTCATGTGCTGTTTCCCTCACGATATGCTCGTGTTTTGTCTTCATGATTGCTTCGCCGAAAAATTTCCAAGCGTCGAAATCCCACAGCATAAAAACCCAATTCTAAAACATTGAGTTTTTATCGCCTCCTTTCATGGCATTATCAAGTTGATTCTCGCCACACGAGCCGGGAACGTGCCAACAGTTGTAATCCTCATGTTGATAATAATCTTTTCGTAACAAAAATGTTTTTAAATTTAGCTATCGCGCGATAAAAACGCACCAACATACCATACTGGCTAATAATATGATACCATAGGGTTGTCCTCAGCCTGAACGAAACTCCAGCGCATCAGTTCTGCCTTTGACGCTACCTTCCTCCCTAAACCCCATTCTGACAACTTGCTGGCTCGCTTCTTTTTTCGCACTTCTTTACCCAAATTGATCCGAGACTATCAGGCCACAAATAAATCGTCCCCGCCACTCGCGACATTCCCGGACCCCGGGGAAAGATTTGGTCCAAGCCAAACGAAACCAACGACGAAACGCGGTCGGTCGTAATTTCAAACTTCTGTCTTTTATTTACATCAGGAGGGCTTTTAAATGGTTTAACGCGTTTTAAAACACACGCGACGGTCTGTCCTCGGTTTTGCGGCACACGGGCTGGCTATCGCTATACTCGTGGAACGTGGGCTGGATGGAAAGATGCGGCCGTTTCACCACTCCGGATGCCGAAAACGCCCTCAATTATATTTTTTACTGCCGCACTCAGAAGGTTGACCTGGGCGGAGGATATCTCGTGGTTTGAGCCGTTGTCGTCATCGTCGTATTAAGGGCGATCATCCTCAATCCGATGTCGTTGGATTTTTTTCCCTTTTGTGCTACAGGAATTCCTTTCGCGAAGCGTCCTGTAAAGAGAATTTTTTGTATCGAATTTTTTAATTTTGTTTTGACTTTCTCAAAATGGATGCTTTTGTGGTAGAACTTTTGAGTCCAAATCCCTCTCTGGTCATTTAGAAGATTCAGTCAAAAAAGTCTTTTTGCACTTTGTTTCTAGGGTAGGGTTGCCAGATTGCCGGTTTTATCTAGGCTTGTCCGGAAATTTAACTTAAAATTTGGGAACTCCAGTCCGGCCCGGTTGCCCGGATTTCATTGGAAAAGCCCGGATTTTGCCAGGGTTTATTCTCATTTTCAAATGAAACTTAAAAAAAAACAGATTGTGTTGTAAAAATTTTATATCTATGCGAACAAAATGAATTTTTTGAGCAAGTCTCATAAAAATAATTATGAAAGGTTTTTTAAAGCCTGTAATACGATTGAAAATCTGCTTTTAAATTTAAATAACAAAAAAAATCAACTTTTTTTTTCTTTATTTCTGATTATTTATTCCCAGGCTTTAAGTGCGAAGTCGCTTCTTAATGAGAGTTATCGAAGAGAATGCATTCAACAAACATTTTATGCTGAATAACCGCTGAAACATTATCCATTTATATTTTTTTATCAGCTAGCTGGCTGAAAAAAAAACTACCAAAATTTTCGGCGAAGCTTCTGTTCAGCTCCTAAACATCTTTATTTGAAGAAATTAATCAGCGAAGATGACATGAAACATCAATTGAAAGATCCTTTAAAAAAATAAAAACAGAACAAAAAGGAAGAATAACCGATGTCTGTTCGACGTTTTTCAACTAATTTTCTCCTCTCGTGTTGTTTTTTTATTCATTTAATCTTGTCTCGAACTTTGAACCTATGACTTCTTGATCTCATGCCGCAGAACGCAGAATCAACCATGAATTCGGCTGAGCATGAGAAAAGCCCAACAAACATTTCTGCTGATTAAAAACGCCAATTCTCTGAACATATAATGTGTTAAGGTGGCGATTGCTGTTTCAGTTAGCTGGCTGAAAAAAGTAATACTTCAGCGCTGTTTCAGCGTGCTAGGAAGATTTATTTCAGCTTATAGAAAGTAGGGGAAAATGGTCTAGAGAAGTTCAGCTTTTGTTCAACCATTTATGACACCATTAAAATTTGACAGACGTTAGCTGTACAAGGGCAGCTTTATTTGATTTGAATCCAAACTGAGGACCTTCTGGGACAGAAAAGCGTATTTTAAAATGTATGTATGTTGATTACTAATCATGGGTGAGCGGATTCACCGCAGTTTCTGCCTAACATGTGCTAACATGCATTTTGTAGATTAATTAGTACGACAAATCTTCAATTTAACGCTTACACAACACCCGGACCCCATGGCTTCGTATGAACTGTTAAAGAGTGAATGTATTTTTTCGAACACACACATCTTTTTATTTATTTACTAGCAGACCCGGTAAACTTCGTCTTACCATGTTCAATTTGGCGTCCATTTTAAATTTTTCCTAGTTTTCTTTACATTTCCCTTCTTTCCCTTTACTCGAATCGTCTCACTCAATTCTATCAAAATTAAACCAAAGAATTTAAACTCAACGGGTCTTTTAAAATCCAATTTTGGTAACTTGTTCAATAAATATTTGTATGTTGATAATATGTGCATTTCATTTGCTGTATTCCATTCAGTAAATTTATTCCGTTTTGTTATATTGTTTTTAATATTGGGACAATTTTTGGAGTATTTGCCGAATATTTGGCCTAACGCAGTGCTTTCAGCTCCCAATTAGCTTTGGATGGTGTATTTTTTAGAGCTGAAGAAATAAAAAAAAAACATAAGAAAAAAAACTTTACTAACCATTTTCAAACAGCTTTTTATTCACCATCCTCATCCTTCGGATCAGTTTCAATTAAAATCCATATTTTCACCAAAATCATTTCCAAAAAGATTCGCCTGATACTTAAGTTATAGACTGTACTCATTTCAACTTAAAGTGTTCCCAACAGCACTTGTCATGGCATTAAATTTGGCGATTTTGCGTATTGCAAATTCCTTTTTTTTATTCAAGCAAAAAATGCAAATTAATTCCTTTTAATTCCTTTGAACTTTGAACAAAGAAACGATTGGTTTTGAAAAGAGGAAAACATATGTTTAGATATATTCACCCATTATTTTAAAGATTTTAATTGAAGCAGTTCTGATTTCAAAATTTCCTGAACATTGTTGGTGGTGATCTGCGATTTTATTTAGGATTACGTTATATTTTATAGATTTAATAACATTCAATTGAAAAGCAGATTTTTTTTAAATTTAATAGATCGAACAGAAATTATCTGTTCAGGCTTCGATGGTTTCATGAGTTCATTTTGATTCCTGGAAATTATCATATAAACAAAACCTTAATAAAAATAATGTGTCTTTTTTACTGTAAATCTTAATTTTTAAAAATGAAACACCGGTTAAATCTTAAAGAATATCACCACAGTTCAACTTTCATATTCTCTGAAAAAAGGTATTTTTTCAAAAAAAAAAAAAAAAATAAAAAAAAATAAAAAATTAGTTATGTTGACAAAAAGAAATATCGAAGTATACATTTGTCCCATTTATTGGGGCAAGTGAAAACACATAGGTCTTTTTCAGATGCGTCAGTGAAAAGACTTTAAAATTAATTTAATACTTGTTCTTGTTTGTCTGTTTTATAAACTTTCATTGCTATATCCTAAGTTTTTCTCCGGAATAAATTAATGCTTGGTACTTCAATTTCACTGAATGCTGTTCAACCAAAAGACCTTGATTTATAAAGACCTTTATAATAATTTTGAATATCCGCTTCAGATTCAACACTCGGGATATCTTTTCTGGCCATTTTGGAGATAAAATTCTTAAATTGTAGATGTTTCATAGCTAAATGGCGCGTTTTCACTTATTCCACCTAAGAAATTACAGGAATTAATATAATTTTTAACACTTTCAGGTCATATTAAAAGTTCATAATAAAAATCTGCTGCCCCTGGAATATCAATCACAAAAAAACTTTTCAACAAAAAAGTGAATCAAAAGTCTCTCCTATATAACCAAAATATGTAAAACAAAAACACACTTTTTATTTTAACTTTGTACTTGAATTGTGTTAACGTGTAAACAGTTGAAAGTTTGCACTTGCTCTAGTCTACTTTCTTATTTGAAAATTCTTCCAGAAAATGCATATCCTCACTTTTTGTCATTAAAAAGTATATTATTTTATTGATAACTTCAATTGCAAAAAATTAAATAGTTCATTCGGCTTTTTAAAACTTCAATCATATCCAATCTATTTCAAAGAACAGACTCTTGTTGAGAGGACGAATGACCAAGTTGGTTAAAATCCTCTATAAATACACAAAATAGAATAGAATAGATTCTTGTTCAGTTAATGTGTCTAGCGTTCTAGGCGTATTGGATTATACGAAATTGAATGTAAAGCTTCCCAATTTCTTATTTTCAAACGTCCGCAACGTGTCATAACATTATTTCATATTTATCTTTACCAAATTCATATTTTTTGGACAACAATTTACTACTTAAATTAACACGAATTAAAAATGGTTTTAATATTTGAAATCGTTTATATGGTTTTGATTCGATCGATAAAATATCAATCCGTGTCACATCTAGGCGTTATATATTACCATGTGCTGTGTACAAATAAGCAAGAAAAAAAAACTCATCTAGGTTGCATATCGCCCCCACGTGCGTAAGAAATATAGGTACTTGGTTGAGAAATAGGCGCCTAATTTTTAAATTTTTCCAGCGATCAATGAACAGTATGCTTTGGTATCTTCCAACGGCGTTTGCTTGCGACGCCTCGCCCATGGAGACGAAAAACAAACCCCTCGAAGAAAAGAAAATCTCTAAAAATGGATGCCTGACGTTTCAATTTCAGATTTTGGCAAAACAAATATTTTATGTTTTATTCGATCAGCAAAATGTTAACCTGAGTCACATCTAGGCGTCATTCATAACCATGTGCTGTAGAAATGAGCTAGGAATCAAGAACAAAAAAAATCACATCAAAGCATCATATCGCCACCACTTGCATTGAAAATATGCTTGGTTGAGAAATACGCGCCAAAATACTCTCACTGATCAGTATGCTATGCAATGGTTACTATCTTCTAACGACGTCAGGTCACGACGCCTCGACCTTGGAGACGAAAAATAAACCGCCCAAAGGAAAAAAAAAATCTCGAAAAAATGGAAGCCATGACTTTCATTTCATTCAAAAAACTACAAATTTACTTATTGCGGACAATTTATGCGACTTTCTGTTATTTTTATTCGATATAAACCGATTCGCATGGCTACAGAATATTCTAAAAATAATTTCATTTGAATCGTTTGGGCCATTTCGGAGGAGTAGTACTACAAACACCGTTACAAGAGAATTTTATATAATAGATTTATTTCGTCTATCATTAGTAGACACATACATTGTTGGTTTTACTTAAAAATATACAAAAATATAAAAACAATTATATTTGTGAGTTCAATGACTTAAAATACTGTTTGACTTTATGCCTAGATGTTGTAAAGTCAATGGCTTCACAGTGTTCATTATAAGAGTTCATCGTGCTGTTGTTGGCCCAGTTTTTGCGTATTCTGTGCGATGATGATTGAGGGCAAATATACTACGTTTTCTAAGTCGTCTTATTGGCTCGTAATTTATTTATAGGATCTCAATCAAACTTCATGTTTCTTTTAAGACATCTAATTACTGAACCTCAGCGTACATCTTTCGAGGATATGATGGCTAGCATCTTGTAAATGCTAAAACCTTCAGCTCACAGAATAAGTTCTATGTATGCCGTGCCCGAGATGCTTAGAAGTCTTGAAACCTATCCTCTAAACCATGTTCGGCGGCTGCTGTGTTAATGCAGGTTTATTTTGGAAGAACGAGTTAATCAGGTGGCCTAGCCTACTTGTAAGTATTTCGGCAGCCGTGTATATACTAGGGCAACTTGCAACTGATTAAACATAAATAGACACTTATATTCAAAGGTTAGCTGAATGAAACTATGATTTCAAAGTAGTCGATGATTCTTTTGAGTTCAGCTACAGTAAAAAAAGTAAACAAACGCTCAGAAAAGGTTATTTTCTAAAGCTCTAAAATTATATTTTTTCATCACTTAAGGAATAAGTTTATTTTTTATATATTTTCCGTGCATTTGAAAAGGAGACCACTTTTTAATGGAGAATTTGAACTAAAGGAACAAAAAAAAGTTACCCATGAAAATTTAGTTAGTAAAACACGCACTAATAGGTACTCTTATTTTTTCCTACCTAAGAGCAAGTTCACTGGTGTTGGGAAAAAGTGGTAGAAATTTTGTCACTTTTGGCACATTTTGAAAATTTTGCAATGCAAAAACATTTTCAAGATCTGTGGCCTTCAAGTTTTTTTACAACACGTGTTGTAGTTTCGCATGCTGTGATGCAAAAATAGCAATATTTCTATCACATACGGCTGAAATAGAAACAGTGCTGTAAAAAATACAACGCCCAAAGATCTTGAAAACATTTATGCATGGTAAAATTTTCAAAATGTCAAAATTTCTACCACTTTTTCCCAACACCAGTGAAGTTGCTCTAAGTGTTAGTAGAAGTTTTTTTTGTAAACATTGTAACCATAACAATTCGTGACGTCAGTTGCAATTTCAAACAAACAACCAACAGAGAAAACTTGAGAAAAAAATCATTGCCAACTGCTGTTTACGATTCTCACCTAGGATACATAAACATCCTGGCAAGTGACGTAGGCTTTGTTTACCTTTTTACTTTTTGAATAACGAGTTCTGTAATAGAGCGTTTCCTGAGACAGATGATGGTAGGGTAGCTTTTTGTTTTTGTTTTGAAAAATGTAAACACCTACTGGTCGCCATATTGAACTTGAGAGATTTGCACTGTTCAATTATTTCTTCAAAAGAAATTATATTTTTAAATTAAAATTACATAACATCAATATTACCTTCAAAGTATTCCAAGTCTACAATTATTTAATTTTAGGTAGTTTAAAAAATTAAGAACTTTGCATAACCATGGTTATGCATAACTATTGCACCGCCAATTTGGTTTCGTTACTATCCCGCCATTGAACATGCGTAGTGTTGTTGTTATTTTTACCCTACCACCAGGTGCCGAAAATTGTAAACATGAGAAATCAGCTGTTCGGTTGACAAGTCGGGAAATGCTTTATAGTGTACGTGTTTGTTCCTTCTTTGTACCACATAGGGTTTTTGCACAGTGCATTAGTATTAGTAAGCCGTTGGGCAAACAAAAGTGATGAATCATCCAATAGGATGAAAATCCCAGAAAAAATGTAACAGCTTAATGCAAAATGAATACGATCCGAAGGAAGAAAGTTAGTTTTTGAATTTATTTATGAAAACTATCGAAAATTTTTCATTATGCAGCACATTTTTGAGAAACCAGTGCATTTGTTTATTTGTACGCAAATTTGTTTTCTAATTTTGAGCGAGGTTCTTCGAAAAAAATCAGATTCTGTATAACTAGGATCATGATGGCTCTAGTATGGTGATCTCATATGCCAAATCGCCATTCCGCCATATTGAAAAAAGTTTTGACAGCTGGCTGTAGTGTTTACGAAAAAAGGGGTCCAGGGATGCCAGGTGTTAGAGATAAAAAATCAGATGGCAAAAAAGTGTGTATGTGCACAAGCCAATCGTAAACGAAAGATCAAAAGATTAAAAACCGTTCTGGGGTTTAGTTTATTTTATTATATTTAAATTGAGTTTTCGGAAAAAAACCAATGATATGAGTATATTCAATGAATTAATTTGTATTCTAAACACTTTTTTATAATAAAATTACAATACAGTTCGGTCTATCCGTATGTTCCGAGAAAGAAAAACTTTTCATTGACCGTTATGATAGAAAGGATCTTAAAGGGTGGAACAAACAACCAAATCCCGAAACCGGATGTTGCTTGTTCCTTATTCTTGTTACCTTATCCAAAGAGCTATTTTGTTTCCCTCCAATCGAAAAGTGTTGGATGAAAATAAAAGTAAATCGGTTCTGCTATAAATTCTGCTATTGATAATTTTCATGATTAAATGATAAACGATTTTATGGTTCGAATTTTTTTTTTTCAAATAACTGTTGCATCATGTAAATACTGCTTAAGCCTTTTTCAGCCTCGCCGCGCCTCGCCATGTTACCATCCGATTCGATGACTTTCTGCTGCTTCTAGATAGCTCTTGAAAGAAAAAAGTGTTGAATAAGCATAAATTTGTCATAAGTAATGTAAAATTAATGTTATTCACCGCTACCGACAAAGCTGGCACCGTCGTTTATAGGTCCAACTTCTTCCAGCTTTGCTTACCAGCCCGGAGCTCAGCCGGAAGATTTTGTTTCGATTCTATGAATTATATTTGCAAAACTCAAGGCAAAATCTTTGTCTAAGCAATAGCTTGGTGATTGGCAAAACTTCGTGTTTTACAAATAATCAGAGCACCTGGCATCCCAGCCAGCCAGCAGCCAGCCGAACAGCCAGCTGTCAAATTTCGGCTCCTCCTCCGCATCCAACCCTCGTCTACTTTTTGCCAAAGAGAGACCACCATATCTAGAGGCATCATGACTAGGATACGACTGTTTCTTGAGAATGCAGAGGAAAATATTGCTAAACATCTTTATAAATTCCTCAACGAAAGCACTCAGCTTATCTTCCGGGTTCAAAATTCTAAAAGATATACCCAAATATTTTAACAAAAGATCTGGGGGAACCGTTAAATGTACCTTTCAACACAATAGTCATTTTTTCCATTTTGTTCTGCTAGTTTCTGCACTGCTTCTCAATCAAATATTCACCTAATTGATCCCACTTGTTAGCCAATGATTCGAAATATACTTATTGGCACTTTTTTTAGAGAACAGGCGCATTCATTGAAGTTTAAAACAACATTTTAGCTAAATTTTGCCTGCTCCGCATATAAAAACCATTGATATGTGCCCAACAGACCTCTTGTAAGTGTGTGTAGTAAAAGCCCTATTGGCTGTCTACATCAATGAAATTTGTGTAAATGTTTGTCCATCTGTAGCTAGGAAAAGGTTGAAATTTTTATGTAAACAAATTAAATTTGTGAACTTATTGTTATAGGAATAAATATTTTAAACATTTCTTGTTACATTGGAATAAGGTACCATAAACAGTGTAAATATAATTCGAACTCGCTTTGAAAACACAATTGCAAGCAACTGTTTGGTGGTGCTATACATTTCACTTTTCCAATTTATGAAGGGTCAAATTGATTGTAATGCTTGTCGTTCTGTGGATTGTTGATTTTTGCCTTACATTACAACACCGAATGCACCACAGCGTTCCAAGTTTAGTCTCACATGCACATGTTTACACAGTTCGTCAGAACCGTTGTTGCAACTATTCGTCCATCTTCCTCTCTGTGTTCCGGTGCGCCATTCGCTCGATGCCAACGAATATTTGTGAAGGATAAAGAAATCGTGTAACTAATAAATAACGATTAAACTATTTGCATGAATTTACTGGAGAGAGGACAGTCGTCGTTGGGTGCTTCTATCGTAGCCGGTTTCCCAAAGGCGGACAGATTTCTAAACGATGCATGGTAAAATGCCATGCCATGCCATGTGTACGAAATAAATGTCGAAAGTGGTGCGAGAAGTGCAATCTCGACGTACGAGTTTAATTAAGTTGAAACAATTTGGCACTCGAAGCGCCATTCAATCCCACAAATGACCTCTCCCGGGCATCACGTTCGCCAAATCCGGATCGGAGGACCAAACGGCGAAGGCGTTTCGAGTTTGTGAGCGAGTGTGTACAAATTTAGAGTTCATTGATGTTTATGCGCGCCTCGGCTAATATATTGGTTCGGTCAAATGTGAGTCCTCCTCATTTGGTTGCGGCGTACCAGCAGTGATAAGTCTATCAAGAGCCATGAATATTAATGGCCGTCTATGGACTCACGGCTGATGGCCGGCCGCATCGTGATGAAGCGTTTGGGTTTACGGCTACAAATCTCGTACTCGAGCGACAAGAAGCATAACCATCTCCTAAAAGCATGGCGGACGGCGGACAACTTAGAAGTCTACTTATGCCAGGCAAAGATCATCATTAGTAGCGTCACTTGTCCATACCGAAAAGCCGAACTGGTAGAGGACGGATAGATATCTTTTTATGACGACACCGTGGCGTATTAATTAGAGGCCGCACTGTTAGCCAGTGATAAAACCACTAGCAAATGCATGTGGCCTAGCGAATTTGTGCCTAAATCCGACCGTCCAACCTTGTGTTGCGTCATTGCTGATCCAGGGGACTGTGTCGCACACTGCCAAAACTGATAGAGAGCAGCAAATATAGACAGGACACGCGGACGAACTGCGATTGCAATTTGAAACGGTCATTCCATTTCAATTCACTGGCCCTATCTCTTGGAGCCTCGTAAGCCACAAACGACGACGCCATTGTGGACAACAACAACAACGAGAGGCTCGTGTGTTGTTTGACGATGTTGTTTCCCTCTTCACGCTTTGATAATAATCAGATAATGTTGATAACATGATGATTTCGGGGCCTGTATATGCACACTAATGACGACCATTGTCAATTATTTACGGTAATGGTTGGCGTTTGGGAAAATTGTATGAGAACGACCATGATGTTTAGGTTTTTTCAAATAATTTTCGGGAAACCTCCTGAATATTAGGTATTAGAAAATTTTACTGAAGCTTTCTATGCTTATGCATCCAGTTGTTGTCTAAATAATCAGAGTACATAATTTCACAAAAGAACAACAGTTGGTGCCTTTGAGTCAATAACTGATTTTAAAATATTTAGACGTCCTGAATTCAAATCATTCGTCAGATTTTATCTACCACTTTGGTTTTGGGGATATAGCGTGAGAAAATTTTGAAATTGGTCAGTTTAGAGTAAAATAGATGTTTGATATCTGATAAACTAATAACTATCATGACCTACATCTTCCATTCGAAAGGATTCGGATTTTGCCTATTTTTTTTTTTAGAAATTCATCGCTTTTAAGATAGAATAAAATTGTAAAACAAATCAAAAATTTGAATAGATTGCATAATAACTATTTAAGACACTTTTCGAGAAATACTTTGATCATTTGATATTGAAGATTTAAAATCATTTACCTAACTATTTTATTGAAGTTTTGCAAAACAATTAGATAAAAAAATATCATAAATTTCATTTGCTTAAAATCTACTTTGAAATACTTTTAAATCTTTTTTCGCATAATTCAAAATCAGTCGCTATATCCGTTAAAACCTTGTTTTAGTTTTTTTAATACTCTGTAGTTTCGCCAAAACAGGGCACAAATTTGTTTAATGTACTTTTACCTATTTTCATAAGTTATCTAGAAAACTAGAGCTGATGGGAAACCAAACTCGAGCTAGCAAATCCTTATGCTGCAGCCGAAACTTTCTCGCACATCTTCAACTACGTAATCGACCGTCATGTGTCGAAACGCACCGCCAATGCTAATCCTCGGACTCCATGGGCTACAGCAGCTTTACGACAACTGAAAGCGATAAAAGGCGTGCCCTTCGAAATTATAACAAGCACAAATCTCCGCATACGAAGGAAGAATATCCTCCTATAAAAAGCCAGTCAACGTAGCTATCAAAACCATCTTATTCGAATTCAGCAAAACCTCAAGATTAGCCCAAAACAGACTTGTAAACAATCGACATTTTCTCTGACAGTCGCACAGCCTGCTTTTATCAGTTTCATTGTTCGTGCCATCAAACGAACGCGACCGAAAACTTGCCGAACAGTCGACTACCATCAAACGAAACGACATTCATTCTTCTTTGTGTGATTGTCGATCGAAATTTCGTGTCTTGGTACACGAGAGGGATAATTTGATGGTCAAACGACCATAATTCCCGACAGTTTACGACATCGCCTAACTCTTTCACGCAGCAGAACTTACAGACTCAATAAGCAAATGCAATCTTTTCTATTCACTCCCTCCTGTTGAAAAAAAATTCGCCACTCTGCAGCGCCGGGTGATGATAGGATGTGTTGGTCGAACAATGTGGAATGATTATCTCGATTATCTACGCAAGAGGGATGAAAGTCAAACGACTAACCACAACAAAGATTAAAATTTCATTTGACATTTTTTTGCTCTCCAATCAAACGATTGCGCTCTCCACGATTGTTACGAACGATGTGTGGTGGTTGTCTCCGGAAAAATTCAAACGATGGTGACCACTTACAAGCCTGGCCCAAAATCCTTCTGGAATCACGTCAAGAATCAGCGAAATGAACCTGGAACACCGTCCTGCATGTTCCTGGATGGCATCACGGCGAACTCTGACTCCGGAATCTGCGATCTCTTTGCCAATAAATTCTCGAGCATCTTTGATACATGTTCAAAAACCGACGACCAACTGAATTGTGCCATCAGGAGTGTTTCACCATTGAGTTTTTCTTAAAACGGTATTACAGTCGAGGATACAACCATCTCTAAAGCAGCCAATAAGCTCAAAAACTCCTTCTCTACGGGCCCGGGCGGGATACCAGCTACCTTCCTGAAGCGTTTTATGCCTTCTTTGCTGGCTCCTATCAGGCTTATCTTCCAAACTTCGCTTGACCAGGCTATCTACCCCTCACTGTAGAAAGAAGCTTACATGTTCCCGGTTCATAAAAAAGGGGGATAGGAAAGATGTCAATAATTACCGACGAATTTCGGCTTTGTATGCTATAGCCAAACTTTTCGAATTGGTGGTTTTAGATCCCATTTTCATGTTCTGCAAGCACAACTTCTCCAACGACCAGCATGGATTTATGCCTCAACGCTCAACTACAACTAACTTACTAACCTTTACCTCGTTTGTGCATGAAAGTTTTGCAAAGAAATCCCAAACTGATGCCATCCCAAGTAACACAGATTATGCCAACTAGCATTAGGAAGTTTTATTATGGTTTAATTATGGCATTTTTTTGTGCAGCTCGTTTTATGGCGGTTTTATTATGGTCATGCAGAATGTTTATAATTTTTTTTCGACCATATGTTTTCAGATGGTTTTGAAAACGCTAATAAATTTTTTATTAAACATGCTATTTTAGTTATTTTGAAAGAGTTATGAATGCTCTTTTTAAACTATAATAAAACACAAACCTAGAAGTTTGCTCCAAGCTTTCTTTTGCATGTTCTATAATAGCATTCAGTGCATGATTATTAAACCGCCATAAAACTTAGTGACAGTTCTCGATCAAGATGTTAAAACAGGACACGCTCAGATTAGATAGCACATATTTGAATTGGAACTCCCATTTTTACACATTTTTGGTAAGTTATGCGTGTTGGTTTTGAGTTAAAATTAAAAAAATACATCTTTGAAAACTTGAAATCACCGAAAGTGATATGAATATCTTTACAATATGAGTATTGAGTGAAAGGGCCCAAAAAGTAGGAAAAAATTGTTGCTTGACGCCATCATTAATTCAAGATGGCGGCTTCCGCTTTTATTTTCATAGCTGTAAATTACTGAAAATATCGTGAAACCTTCACAATATGGTTATTAGGTGAAAGTAATAAACGAGTAGAAGTCAAATTTCGTTGCCCGTCGCCATCTTAAATACAAGATGGCGGCTACCACTCAACTTGAAAATACTGTAAATGACTGAAAATCGCATAAAACCTATATTATAGGGGTATAAGTTGAAAGAAATCAACCGGTAGAAGTTGAATTTCGCTATCTGACGCCATCTTGAAATCCAAGATAACGGCTTCCGCTAAACTTTAAAATGTAGTGAATGACTTAAAATGACATGAAACCCAGGTGGTAGTGGGTGGAAGGGCTTAACGAGTAGAAGTCAAATATTGCTATCTTACGCCATCTTGAAATCCAAGATGGCAGCTTTCTATAAACTTTAAAAATGCTCTAAATCATTGAATATCGTATAAAACCTCCAAAATATGGGTGTTTGTCAATTGGGATAAGTTATAAAAAGTTTATTTTTGCATTCTGACGCTATCTTGAAATCCAGGATGGTGGCTTCAGCTGAACTTAAAAATACTGTAAATGAATGAAAATAGCATGAAACTCCCAAATATATTGTATTGGGTGCTAAGGCTAAATGATAGAAGTCATATATCTCTTTTCGCGTTTCTCTGAAAATCTATAAGTGACTGAAAATCCCACAAAAACCACCACAATACAGACCCTGTTCGTTTTTGGCAACATTCGATTTTGGAAACATCGAATTTGGCACATGTGCCTAAATCAGACGGTTAACAGAAACAACATAGCCTTATAGTTTTCGCTAGAATAAGGCCAATACAATTTTAACATAATAGCATGATAGGAATAATAGAATTACATAAATGGCAAAAAAAAAACAAAAACTATAAACAAAACAAGAAAAGTGCTAAATGCATTAGAAACATAATGAAAAAATAATAAAAGTGATTTAAAATGATCTAAATTGTCTTAAAATAGTAGTTTTAATGTAGTATTACGTGAAAAAAGTTGTGTTCAAGCGATTTTCATTGATTAACAGTATTTTAAATTCAGCGGAAGCTGCCATCTTGGATTTCAAGATGGCGTCGGAAAGAAAAAAATCGACTTCTAGTTTAGCCCTTTCACCCAATACCCGTATAGTGATGGTTTAATGCGTCTTTTTGTCAGCATTAAGCATTAAAAGTTGAGCGGATGCCGCCATCTTGGATTTCAAGATGGCGTCTGATAGCGAAATTCAACTTCTACTCGTTTAGCCCTTTCACCCGATACCCATTTTGTTGGAGTTTCATGCGATTTTTTTTTTTTCTATTGTGTGAGCAGGGAAAAGCCCCTGGGAGTGTAGCGATTTCCAAGCCACTTTTCCCAAAGGCATAAAACCTCCTCATCACTTCTTTATTCAAATTTTTTTTTTGTTTGATTTTTTCAATGGTTTTTTACAATATTTTACATTTTTCCTTTTAGTAGTGAAACAAACACTTTATTCATTAATGATATTCTGGCGTGGGTGGTTGGTGGTGGTGGGTGGAGGCGGTGGGTGGAGGCGTTGGTGGGCGGTGGCGGCTGGTGAAGAAAAGACAAGAAGTGTTTGCACAGGAATTAGTTTGGCTTTGATACAACTTGTGGTTTTAGAGTGATGAGAATTCAGGTATTTGAAGCGTTCCCAGCGAGAAGTTTCTCTTTTAAGGGAACGCTGGCTGACAGGCTACCGGAAACCGGACTGTTGGTTTAGTTCATAGCATGAACGTTTCCAAAATGGATCTCATGTGTTGCTTGATCAGGGCTTTAAATTTGATGATGTTCCTTTCAGAACGTACGTTTACAGGTAGTCGGTTGTAACAAACCTTACCATAGTAAGTGAAGGCTTTCTTAGCGAATTCAGTGGTAGGTTGACTTACATACAGGCTACTTTGATTTCTCAAAGAATACCTGTGATCAGGACGTTCGTAATTTTGGTTGTGATGTGCAAGTGGGTTTTGCAGGTGGTTGTGGATTATAGATGCTGCTTGTAGCTCCCTCAGTGCGTTGATTGGCAAAGTAGATTCGTCTGCTTCGGCATACAGGTTCATAGTAGGATACAATCTAGGTCGCTTGTATACAGCTTTCAAACAACGGGTTTGAGCTGTCTGAAGAGGTTTGAGTCTTGAACGGCTAGCAGCTCCCCAGATGAATATTAGATATTTGAGCTTGGATTGGACAAACGCATGGTACATAATGGAGAGTTGTTTTACAGGTATAAAGCTACTGATTTTCCAAAACAGACCACTTGCCGAGGTAACATCACTCTTTAATTTTTGTATGTGGTTTGTCCATTTTAACGCTGAATCGATGGTCAGTCCAAGATAAGTGAATTCAACTACTCGTTCTATCTTCTCGGAATCGACAATTAGATCGCATTGTCCTGTATCAGCAATTCGGAAAGGTGATAAAACCATGTGTTTCGTTTTAGATAGATTTAAAGACAACATGTTCTCGCTGAAGTATTCCTGAAGTAGTCTCATATCTTCAGCTTTGTGCTGGATCATTACATCGAGATTTTCTTCAGTGTAAAGAAGACAGGTATCATCCGCAAATAACAGTGGTTTCCCATGAAGATTTAAGTTTGGCAGATCATTAACGTAGATTAGGAACAACAAGGGACCCAAATTACTGCCTTGAGGCACTCCTACTTTGAGAGGACGGAGGTCACTTTGAAAGCCATTCAGCTTTACGTATTGGTTTCTATTTGACAGAAAGCTTTTCATAACGTCATGCGCAGGGCCACGTATTCCATAGTATTATAATTTTTTCAGAAGAATCGAGTGGTCAATAGTGTCAAATGCCTTTTTGAGATCCAGAAAAAGGAGGCCATTTTTCTTTTTGGCTTCAATTGCATGATAAATTTCAGCGAATAAATCTGAAATTGCGGTTGTGGTGCTTGATCCTAAGCGAAATCCATATTGAAACTCATAGAATGTACTATTTTGTCGGAAGAAATCGGTTATACGAGAGACCAACATTTTTTCGAGAAGTTTACTCAAAACTGGCAGAACTGATATCGGACGATAGTTGTTGGAATCTGTTTTTGGTCCTTGTTTATGAACCGGTACAACTCTGGCAGTTTTTAGGCAATCTGGAAATCTTCCGTTTGAAAGGCTTTCGTTAAAGACGTCTCTCATTAAATCCGAAAAAATACGGAAATGTCGCTTGATAAAGTGGACCGGAATTCCATCGTCACCCACACTTTTACTGGAATCGAGGTCTTTAATAAGCAAAATGACTTCTTGTGTACTTGCGGGTCGGAGAAATATTGAGTTTTGAAGAGGGGTTAAGGTCTGGAATCTATTAACATCACCACGACTTGTGATCGTTGCAGCAAGCTGGGGTCCAATGTTACTGAAAAACTCGTTAAATTCGTTTGCAACCATTAGTTGATCCTCAATTAGATTGCCGCCAACATTCAGCTTAATTTCTTTACTCATGATTTTCGATGTTCCTGCAAGTGTGTTGAGGCATTTCCACATATTTTTGGAAGAAACGTTTCTGAATAAGTTTCTGAAGTACTCTCGTTTAGTATCTTCTTTTAGTTTTTGGAGTCCTTTAGAAGTGTACTTCAATAGATCACAAAGATAGGTACTATTTGGATTTCGTTTGAATTTACCAAGAATTTTATCCTTCATTTTCATCCACTTCCAAATATCTAGCGTGATCCAAGGGCAAACCCCTTTAACCTTCGCTTTTATTTTATAAACTGTAGAGCATTCTTCTTTCAATCTTTTATACAATTCGATAATTTTATTTAGTCGTTCGTGGGGTGGGCAGTTGTTCATGGTGCTTACATTTGTTTCAAATTTCTCATTGAGTAGATCATTTCGTACAACAACTTTTTCAAGCTCCTGAAAGCAGATGGTTTTTCGCATACTGACTGATGAAATTATGCAGCAGTGGTCACTGATATCCGTGAAAAGAGTTTCATTTATGACCCTAGATTGAAGAGGCTCGGAGCATAGAACGTGGTCCAATATGTTACTACTTGTGGGTCTCGTAACATGCGTATTTGTGACATAGAAATTGTACGATTTAAGAAGTTCTATATACTCAACAGAGTTTGGCGCGGTGGTATTGTTCACGGGAATATTTATATCGCCGACTATCACGCAAGGAGTCCTTGGGTTAGAGTTTGACAAAATAGTTTCAAGTTTGACAAAAAAGTTTGTAATACTGTACGAAGGAGGCCTATATATCGCATGTACACTTATAGATTGTTCATTGATCTTTAGAGTAATGTGAATATGGTGAAACCCTGCTTCAAGTTCACAGCTGATCTGCTCATATTTAAGCCTATTTTTTATGTACACAGCAAGACCGCCACCCATACTCTCGCTTCTACAGGAGAATATGCTTTTATAGTCAGGGATGTTGAGGAGATGTGAACGATTTTCTTTTACCCATGTCTCCCCCAGGATAATGACATCCATCGTTTCTGTCAACTGATGCAAAATTAATTTCAAATCATCGAATTTTGATAAATTGTTTAAGCCTCTAGTATTGAGTTGAAATATTTTAAGTGTGCTACAGTTTTTCCAAGTATTACATTTATTTTTATTTAATTCATCAATATTATTATAATAGTAATTATTCGAAGAAAAATCCATAATATTAAATCAAAGTAGTGCTGGTTTCTCAGTTTTCAATTGATGATCTGCATACGTTTAGGCGATGACACTGCATATGAAGAAGCGGACGAGTAGTTCAGGGTTCGTTTGTTTTTCCTTTCCAGCATAAGCAGCAAATCTTTTTTGGACCCGATTTTCTCAACCTTTGCTCCATCAGCTTTCTTTAAAAGTACTTTTCCATCACGTCCCGGCCAGACGTATTTGTAACCCAATTCGTCCTGAACCTGCCTCGATTCTTTAAGCAGCTCTTTCCCAAACGAAGTCAATTCGTCCCGAAGAGTTACCGTTTTAATCGAACCACGATAGCAGGTACCAATATCAGCCGCTTTCAAAATTCCATGCACCCGCTTTTTGTCAAACAATTCTTCTTTCTTAGTTTCCGTTTGAAAAACTACTAATACAGGAGCGGCATCTTTTTGATTGTTATTTCCGTTTAAACGTTTAACGCTGACAATGTCGTTCGTTTCCAGTTTACAAGCTACTAAATTTCCAATAGCAAAAATTTTTTCGCGAAGATTTTCATTTTCCGTTACTGGTAACCCTAAGATGATAGCATTGCGTGCAAGTCCCTTCCGATTTAATTGATCGAGCTCTAATTCAAGTCCCTCCAATCGCTTAGTTAGGTCGACGTTTTTTTCCTTACACTCCTCGATTTCTGTTCTCAACTCGTGGTTCTCGGATCTCAGCAAAGCTAACTCCTGTCTAAAATCCTCGAAACCGTTTGTTAGGCTGTCAAATTTAGCTGCCAGAAAATCTTGAGAAGCTTCGATACTTTCATTAGTTTTTTTTAATTTCAGCTATCTGATGTTGTGATTGTTCGATAGCAATACGAACGTTGGCTGACTCGAGTCGCACTTCTCGGACACTTTGACCTAGCGCGCGAATTTCTTCAACTAAGACATTGAAACCTTCCTTTTTCTGGTGTTGCTGATTTTGCGCATTCAAACATTCCGACGAGCAGAAGAATGGTTTAGGGGAACATGCCTTATTATGCGCCACCTAAGCGAATAGCTGATTTTCTATGTATTCCACGTACAAATTGTGTTGAAAATGGGTGCAATCGTTGAAGAAAAGTGTTTTCTACAAATGCCTATGATATTTTATTACTCAAATTGCTATAGTTGCTTCAAAAACTTGATTTTTAAAAACCATATTCAAAGCCACAGAACAAAACTGTGTTGCAAATACGCGCCGCTGTGTATTCAATATGCGCCTAGCAGCCGAACACACCCGAAAGCAGCCGAAGACCAAAAACACACCAATACTTACAGACACTTTGACTGAAAAGAAAATCAAAATGGACTAATCAAAATTTTGAAAAAAATGAAAAGTAGATTTTTTGGGCTGAATTAACGCTCAAAATATGGTTTTAGACTTTTCGTTTATTTTCAATGAAAATTGGCCTTTTTGAAAAACTAATTCTATTTTCAGCCTACTACGATTGGCGCGTTATAACGAGCGCATGGGCCGTGATAGAACATACCCATAAAAAGCATACCTTTGCGAGTTCAGTATGATTTTTTAGCATAAAATCATAGTTTAGATTCTCCTCTATCGATGTGTCAGAAAATAATGTCTTATTCGTTTTTCCCTGCTTGGTGACACCTTATTGAAAGAGTTTTAAAATTTAGATCAAAATGACGAAAAACCAAAATTGTGAAATTATCACGACACAGGGGCATTTTAAGGAAAAATTCATACTTGCCATGACCAATCACAGCATTTAGAACAAATTGGTAATATTTTGCAGGCTTCAAATGTTTCAGATTCTTCAAAACAAAGGTGGCGCGTATTAGCCACATGGGGCGTTATATGAACTTTTCCCCTACTTCTAGCCCGAGCAATTGCGTTCCCTCGAAGTTTCTTGCATTTAAAATGAACCGATTGGTTACAAAAAGTACATTCAATGACACGCTCTAATTCTTTTTCAACTTGGTCGCATATGGCACAGATCACCGCAGTCTCATCATCATCATTTGAGCTCATGATGATTGTTCACTTCAACTGGATAAGAGACACTCAATTATCAAAACAAAATTTGCGCAAAGAGAGTGAGTGACCAGAGGTTGGGATCAGTAGTCAATGACGATTCGTTGAAAACAATAGATGTTTTCGAGACGGTGTAATTGTATCGGCCAATTATCCGGAATTAAGTGTTTATAAATACCTCACGGTGTATTTCGTAGAAGGACTTAAAGAAAAAAAATACAGTAACGCTAATTTTTGCATGGGCTGAAAGTAGAGCTTTTTCCGGTTCATTTTCACCAAAAATTAAAATATTCTGTCGGTGACCCCCCATACAAAATTTTTTTTTGAAAATTTTCTATTTTAATTCTTAAAAAAATAAATATGTTTTTAGTGTTATAGAATTTCAGAGATCCCAATTATCTTAATTTTGACTTTCACTACTTTTAAATTAAACTGATAACTCAACACTCACATCAAAAACTTTGAGAAATTTTCAATTTTTTTTAAACTACACAGTATTAAATTATTACACGTTATAACTTGCAAATAAATGGAACAAGTTATTTCTACTAAATTTACATGACTTATGACGTAATGTAAATTCCCGAAACGAAAAAAATGACATTGTGAATTTACATGACCATAACAATGAAACCGTTCCGGCTGGTTATTCCTTTTTAGTTTTTGAGTTATTGTTTTATCAACTATAGCCATCCGCCTTGTAACAAATTATGCCAATCATTAAAAAGATACTCATAATGGTTTACACAATCGAAATCCACGAGCTCCAGATTTGAAACAGCATTTTCTAGGCGCATCAAATCGAACTTGCTTCTTACCAGTCGGCCGTTCGGTGTTTGTGAAACGATCCTGCTGCAGGGTGTATCTGAATTTTCTTTTAGTTTCGTCAATACTTTTTGTATGGATGATTTTGAAAACAGTTTCTCATTACTTTTCAAAAAAGGTACCGTTAAGTTAATCTAGAATGTTTCTTGATTAATAAAACTTGTCATTTGTTCGTAATGAAGCTTGTAATTTGTTTGTATAAATATTAAACAATTCAAAACGATTCACATGTATATAAATCCAAGTATTTGATTTTTTTGAATTCACAAGTTTATACTTAAATCGAAGAATAAAGAGAAAAAAAAACTTTATTTTGCTGAATCTTTTGTAACAACAAATTGAGAATATTAGTGACCTTTTTTGCAATATCTATTTGAACCAAAAGTTTGACAACTTTTTTTGCTATTCATTTTTAATTCTTAGATTTCGTATCAATGTTATCGGTTAGAGTTATTCCTATATTTTTTTTAAATATTAAGAATCAAAGACAAGAGGTGAACTGTTGCTTAGAACAAAATATCACTTCTCCAATAAAGCCTACGAAATTCTGTCGAATAATATACTATTTTTAAAGTGTGTTTTTTACAATAAGCAATAAAACATCATTTGTTTTTGGTGAAAATTGTTAAAAGGATTTCCTTTTATTATATTTATTAAAACTGACAAACAATAAGACACACCCTGTGCGCGATAGCAACGTGTCTGATTCCAAACATCGTTTCAAGCAAAAGTCATGTAAAATTACAACAAAATGATCCGAATGAGGAAACGCAAGGTTTTTTTTCAGGGCTGCGTTATAATATACAACACATCTGACCGAATTTTACATGAAATCAAATTTTACATCAAATGTAAAACTCAGATTTTTTTTGTGTGTATATATAAATCCATTTTCATTCATTGTCTTAAGATTTTCTGATTGTGGCAACACTGAAGGGAACTTTATTTAAAAAAAAAGCTCATAGATTAAGAAAATCAGCTAACACTAGGAAGCGCTTTATTTTTTTTTTGTGATAACGTTTATCGTGATGCGATCTGGAGTAGAAACGTTTGTCTTAATTTAAGCTTTTAAAAAATTAAGAAAATCAATATTGAAAAGTAAACGATCCGTTAAAGACAATTTTTTATGAAAAATTAGTTTTTATATTTCTCCTGATTTGAATGTCTGAAAATTCCATTTGCACTTCAGACTCATTGCAAATCGCTACAGCAGTTCAATCTAGCTAAAATTTTGCATGATACTGTCTTTTGATACAATCATAATCATAAGCTTGAAATTTCCCTTGAGCTTTTGATTTTTATCGATTTCTAGTCCAATTTTTATAACCCTTCTGTACTCTGTGATGCTTCCATTGTTTTCAAAGAGCATAACTGTTAAGGTTAAACAATCCTAGCTTCAACGGTTTCCAACACACTATATTATTTTAACAATCTCTTGAATTCTTTTTTTAAATTAAATTTGAATTTTACATTTTTTTTTTAAATAATGTTATTTCGTGGGAGAATCTAGTTTAAAACTCTGATAAATTATTCTTTTTTTCAAAAAAAAAAATGCTTTTTAATCTTTTTGTCGATCTTGTATTTACAAAAATCAACAGTATTGTTGGCAAAAATGAATTGCAAATGATCGATAGCAAGCTAGACTGCAGCACGTAACATTCATCATATTTTGTTCATCCCTTACTTATTTTAGTTATTCTACTGTACGCTGAAGTTCTTCTTTATTATAAAAAAGAACCTATATGAAGCATTAATATTACAGTAAAACAATCATAACTTCTACAATTTTATACTAATAATGGTAAAAACTATAATAATCATTGGTTTGAACAAACCATAAAAATCCATTTAAACAAAAAAAAAAAAAAAATAAATCGCATAAATCTGGTCTAAAACCTTTGATAATATTGAAATTTCTGTTGAACAAATTTTTTTCATCGTTTTGTTGATAATGAATTCCAAAATATCACCAGTATTTCAATTCTTAAGCAAAAATTATGTACAAATGATTTATAGAAAATTTATTCACCTTCAATATAAGAAAAAACGATTTAAAATACATGTTATGTAGCGGAAGATAAACGAATTTCAGTGCAAGTACTTGAGCTTTTATTAACTAAATTTTATATTTTAAATTTTATTGAAAACTGGTCTGTTTGGGTATGTTTCAATTTGATGTGAGGTAAACAAAATTTAAAATGTCATAAACTATCATCAAAATTTGTATATTTGTTTTCTAAAGTGCGTATCCATATGCATCAGAGTCTGCAAATAATGTGGAAATTCTTCAAAGAACAATTTTCGAATAAAGAAAAGATTTTTAATACTTTGTTGAAAACCAATCAAATGGTGTTAGACTGTTTTTATTCATGTGTCATAATTTTTTTAAAACCAAAATTGGTTCTCCAAGATATACACAAATGCATATAAATTCATGTGACATTTGGATAACACCAATTATAACAAGGATATTTCAAATAATAAAATTTTGAATAAAATGCTCATATAAAAATAAGTTTTCCAGAAAATCCAAACAACTTACCTCTCCAGGCGTTGACATTTTATATTGTTTCAGAATGACAAAAACTTGAATAAAAATAGAAAAAATAAATTTTAACGAAAACAGTTACTATTCCATTGCATTTGAATAATTTTACAGATAAAAATTTCTAAATATGGACAACAAATTTTCAAAAAAATAAAACGTATGGGGACTCACCGACCAAATATTTTAATTTTGCCTGAAAATGATTCAGAAAAGGCTAAATTTTCCATTTCTGAAAAAATTAGAGTTACTGTATTTTTTCTTTTAAACTTCTTCTATAAACACACCGTGACCTCCGTTCCAGTGAGTTTTACCGTCGCCCTCAAACAGATTCCAGTTTTATGCCTTACAGCTGCCGTTCCGAAGGTCTTCTACGCCGAAAATTTGCTTTTAGCAGGTAAATATGCACTTCAATTTGGTTTTGAAAACTCGCTTAAAAACAGATGATTCAATCCAACAATCCAGTGCTAATTAAAAAATGCTTTCAAGTCATTTACACCATTTTAAAGTTCAGCGGAAGCCGCCATCTTGGATTTCAAGATGGCGTCAGACAACGAAATTTGACTTCAACTCATGATTTATTCCACGGGTCATTCAAAACCAATCCCTTTTCATTCAAAAAGTCTGTCCTCATTTACTGTACTAATGATTAACAACTCAGAAATGAGGAACTCAACCTTAGCGTGTAATTGGTTGGCTTGCGAGAGAAACGTCAAATCGTAGCTTTTTTGGGGTCATCATTAAACCATAATAAAACTATGAATTGACTCACCCCATGTTGGTTGCAAAATCGAAGGGCACAAAATGACGCCATGTTGATGGATTCACAATACAAGCATTGGAAAATATTTTTTCAGGCCTTTTTCCATCAATTCCATCATGATTGACCATCTGATTTGACGAGGCGCATTTATTTTAAGATACTATTTTATATACATTTTACCTAAAATCTTGACTGGCAGCAGAAAAGACGCTCAATATATGGTTAAAACATTGTTTTTTTTAACTATTTATTTTACCAGATCATATCTGAATAATGCAATCATCATTCATCAACCATTTTGGTTGCTGGAAAAAATTAAAAAAAACTCCGAGAACTGACAGAACCGAAAAAAACAAAAATTTCAAACATGTTTAATAATAGCTTTTTAAAAGCTTTGGTGACCAACATTGATGACCAACAATTATATGTCTTGATGACGTTTCTAGGGTAGGGCCAAATAGCCTGATTTTGGCTTTATTAGAGTCCAGGTGATGCGCTTTAGCTTTTTATGGAGATTAATGCGATAGTCCAAACGATATTTTGATGACCATAATAAAGCTAAAATTGTTACTTGGGATCTATACCGATCTGTCTGTCGCATTCGACAAGGTGAACCATGATATTGCCATCAGAAAGCTCGTGCGTTTAGGATTTTGTGGATCTCCTATTGGCTGGTTCCGCAGTTACCTTACTGGACGTAAATTGAAAGTTCGTACGGGTAACTGTTTTTCCAGGCAGTTCTCAGCTTCATCAGGCGTGCCTCAGGGAAGTCATTTAGGGCCGTTAGTATTCCTAATCTACTTCAATGACGTGCTGCAACTCCTCGATGGACCAAAATTAGCGTATGCCGACGACTTGAAACTGTACTACTCTATCAATGGCCCCGAAGATGTGAACTTCCTGTAGAACCAGTTTAACCTCTTTGCCTCCTGGCGTGATGTCAATCGCCTACCTTTAAACCGTAGTAAGTGTGTAGTAATATAATTTTCCCGCAAAAGACGCCCATTCTCAGCCGTTTATTTCCTTGGCAACGATGCAATATCTCGAGCTCAACACGTGAAAGATCTTGGTGTGATCCTTGACGAGCGGCTGGATTTTAAGAATATTATATTTGCTAGTTGGATGCGAAAAAATCAACTACACTTTGATGATATACCTAGCTGAATACCTAGCTGAAATAATTGGAACAACTGTCGTCTTTTTTCTCCGTGTTGTTATTCAGTGCAATGAGTATTGCATTACATACTTGATTTGACAAGTATTTTTTTAATACGGAATCTTTTGTTCATAACAATCAGATGCGATCAGACAACTTAAATCAATTGGATTCTGATGAGCATAAGAAATGGCTATTTTTGTCTTTAAATAATAAAGCAATATTCAACGATATTCAGTTCCACTAAGATAAAATTGAAAGCCCATAGGGTTCAGAAAGAAATTTTTCCAATAAACAAATCAACAAATAAAACACAACTCATAAACAAATATGAATTCGCACTTTAAATATTTTCCAATAAATGATTCACTCGCTCCATTACTGATGAGACCAACATTGACTTTTTACTTTGTAACGCAGCACTGAAAACAATGATACTAAAATGTGTTGCAGCTTTTGGATTTCATTGCATGACATAGCTAACTTTAAGTTAATTAATGAGAGAACATATCGCAGATATTTCTGCCCAATATTAATCAAAATATCTGCTCAACATGTGTCCTTGACAACATAGTTCCACTTATGCCTAAAATGGTACATTAATTACGTCAGCCTTGTTATTTCGATGGATTCTTCGTTCACAAAACTACGGTCAATACACAAGGACCACACTTGTCAATGGAGCGTTCCCTCCCGGGCAGCAGCGGCCTTTTATTAATTACCCTTGCACCCGCCCGGTCATTTTGAAACCTGCAACAAACAAAATAGACCAAACGCGCCCGCCCATCAACTTATACGACGATATTCCATTGATGAGGTGTTGAAATGCTTTTATTCTGGGGTGTTAATTGTAACATATGGGTGAGGCCATGAGCCATCGACAGCCGTAAATACGTCAATGCGTCTAAGCGCTCTGCTGTCTGCCGTCGAGGAACGATTCCGACGGATGTGTGGATGAAAAACTGGCCAATTCTTCCGCGGTCGGCAGCTTGACTTGGTGGGCCCTGATTTTCCAACAGCCCATTATTTATGGTCATAATCTGTGAGTTCCTCATGCGTCTCGCTGGGCATTTCTATTTCTCCATCCGGCAGAACGCGGGAGGGTAACACGTGGTAGAGCCGTTGCTGGATAAATTAGATCGGATTTGTTGGAAAAAGCATCACGAATTCCGAAAACGCTCTAGCCCTCTCTGTGTGTGGACAACTGGTGTAGGTCATTTTTGGAACTAACAAGGCCGTCCGTCGTTAGCTGTGATTACGTCTTTAAATAAATAATTAGGCCAGAATTTGTCGTACATAAAATCCAAAAGTTTACGACCAATATCGAAACGATAAACAGCTACTCGTAAACTTTATGTGTAACATTGTTCCGAATACTCCAGTAGTAAACGAAGCTTATTGGAAACGGTAGCCACAAAGCTAACTTAAACATCTTTATAGATTCCTGAAAAAGCGAGACAAGTTCGGCACAAGACAAGACGGAAAATCGATAATAATAATAACGATTCCAGAATCCGAGCCAGGGAATTTTCCCTTTTCATCGACGTTGTAAACGATGATCCCTTAGAACAAAAAAAAAAAAAAAACAACAAAGTTGAAAAAAAACATCAACAGGGGCTTGTGAAAAACATCTGATGCCTCTCTCAGTCTCGAGCACGACGAAGGACGCAAGGGCAGAGAAAATTCACTGGGCGAATATTAAAATTTGTAAATTGTATATTAAAACTTTCAATAATTATTGCCTCATATTGCCGGAAACAGGGCCGGATAACGGTGTTTATAGCTCCCGGGATTATGACGATTATACACCAAAGGCAGTTCGTAAGAGAAGAGTTCTGAACATAGAACATGATAAAAAAAATATTTACATCGAGACTAGCCCTCGTTCGTTTTTTTTGTTTTTCTACTATTGAAACTCGGAGAAAGTGGGTGGTGAGCGTTTTTTTTTCTGTTTCACTACAAGAACCCGAGAGCATGGTTGGATTGGAACACAGCTGATGTTTCGGCGTCCCTTCTTGTGTCGGGGGTACGCCGAAAACGAGGGTGTTTATTGTAACATATGCGTTCATAATCCGAGAATAATGCCTCGCAAAGTCTTGTGTTTGGGTACAAATTGATTTTAACTAGCAGCATCGACCGGCTTTACGCAGTTTTGTGGCAAATTTGGGACCGGCAAAAAGTCGACCGAGATAAGCTTAAAGTTGAATGTGGGATTTATCCGATGGATTGGTTCTCTAGAACTGTGGTTGTGTTGAAGTTTTTCTCCAAAGCATGGCTTCTTGAAGTGTACGAATGATGAAGTATCTGGTGTAAGATTTGGATAGTATGAAATACTATTCAATGAACGAATTTTGACGACAGATTGGTTTTGTATGGGAAAAAAGTATGTTAAAAAACATAAAAACTAAAAATATTCTTCGTGAATTCTGGGAACCCTGAATGAATTTTTGCATTAAAATGAAAATTTAATGTAGGTTAATTAGTCCTAAACTATCAAAACTCAGAACATGCCGAGTCAAAAACTTTCGCATTATAATTTTTTTTGAACATGGTAGAATATTCTTTGGCAGTGCTGCGACCCAGCATACATTTTTGTAAATATATGGAGTAAAAAGTGGAGGCATATGTACATATATTTCATTTCTTTGTTAAGCGACAAAAACTATACCAAATGGGCGTTATCTGACACATTATCCGTACCTATCGGAAAAATGCAAGAGAGTGCAAGATTCTGCTCTCATAGCCTTCAAATCGTTGCCAGCGACAATATTTTCGAGTTCTTTCATTGGTCAATATTACTCAGCTCTCATCTGATATTTTGCCATCTGGATGCACTGCTGGTTGCAGAGAGAACATGACGATGATTTTCTCACTTGAAGCCCGCGCGAGGGCAAAATCATTTCAAAACTTTCAAACATGGCGGACTTTTAATCATACCCGATTCAAACGACTTCAGACGACATTTTATACGACCTTTTTACTATGCAGTTGGAAATGCGATTCGCAACACCATTGTGAACGACTTAAGTTATCATTTCTGATTCGGTTTTATGTAGGCTGGGTAGTTTCTTCTATTGAAAAAAGACAACTCTTTTGGGAAATTCAGTAAAGCTTTTTCCGAAATTGAATTTTATTTTGAATGGGAATGGGAAGAATGAAAAATCCAAAAAAAAATCAAAGCAAACAACTTCCGAACAGATTTTTTCATTATACTTTCAAAACTTCGAATCAAAACCCGCGTACCTTAATCTCAGTCAATAAAAAAAAAACAACTAAGTGCCGAATGCCAGTGTAATTATTAGGTACACATAGCACTTTAAGTGAAATAGAATCCATTTTTTTACATTTTACCTACTTATTCGAACAACTAGTTAAAATATCTGAAAGTTTTTCAAATTAGAAGTTTCTCGTTTTTATCTGTCACCTTTGGCAATTACTCCAAACATGATATTTTTTCTTTTCTTTTTTCAATAGAGATGTACCGAATAGTGGTATTACTTATGCCAACAGCCGAATATCGAATAATGACCTTTTCCGCTAGTCGTTGAAACGAATATTCTGTCGAGATTTTAAGAAAAAAAATACAATTATTTCAAATTTCTAAAATATCTTCCATCGAAATATCCTTCCTGTTTTAAGTCGATTATTTTCAACCAGTGCAATGGATAAGATGGTCTTCAAGTATGGGGTCTTTCGTCTATCCAAGATGTCAAGAGTCCAATTTCATTTCATCGCGCTCCATTTATCCTTCCAAGATTGGATGATTTTCCAAACGTTCCCACTCACTTCTAGGAAGGATGATTTGTCACTTATAGGTCGTTTATCAAAAAGATCAATAGTTCAAAACAGTTCCACATAGTTGTTATTTGACTTTTTCGGTAAATGATTAAAAATATGTTGTTCTAAGATTCCGTAATAGTGACAGCAGTTTGACGTGCACTTCCCAAGTAACCATTTTAGCTTTATTATGGTCAGCAAAACTACGTTAGGACTATAGCGTTTATCTTCTTAAAAATCTAAGGCGCATTCTATAATAAAAATTCGACATATTCTAGTTTAGCCCTTTCACCAAATACCAATATAAATTCGACTTCTACTAGTTTAGCTATTTCTCTCAATACTCATATTGTGGGGGTTTCATTTGATTTACAGTGATCAACAGCATTTCAAAGTTCAGCGCAAGCCACCATCTTGGATTTCAAGATGGCGTCGGAAAGGAAAAAATCGACTTCTTCTAGTTTAGCTCCTTCACTCGATATCTATAGAGTGGCGGTTTAATGCGATTTTTTGTCATTTTCAGCATTTAAATAACAATATCGTTGGGATTTAATGCGATTGACTTAAGTCATTTACAACATTTTACAGTTCAGCGGCAGCACCTATCTTGGATTTAAAAATGGATTCAGACAACGAAATTCGACTTCTACTGGTTGATCTCTTTCAATTAATGCCCATAATGTGATGGTTTTATGCTATTTTCAGGCATTTTAAGTACTTTCAAGTAGAGTTTTGGCCGCCATCTTAGAATTTAAGATGGCGACTGATAAGAAAATCCGACTTCTACTCGTTTAGCCATTTCGCCTAGTAACCATATTGTGAAGGTTTCATGATTTTTTCAGTAATTTACAGCTTTGAAATAAAAGTGGTAGCTGCCATCTTGGATTAATTATGGCGTCAAGACACAATTTTTTCCCTACTATTTGGATCCTTTCACTCAATACTTATATTGTAGAAAAATCCTCATTTTAGAAGTATCAGAAAACATATTTCATATAATTTTTCGTTCAAAAAAATATAAATATATAGCCTTGAATGTAACAATTATGCTAGAAAGATTTTTCGAAAAGAAAAATTAAACCGAAGTTGGTTAAAAATTATGAAATTAATAACTTGCATAAAAACTTTGGTTTGATACATCAAATATTTTCCATCAATATGTATGGTTTTTCATAGAACGAAAGTTGTTTGAAATATAAAAAAAAACAGTTTCTGTGAATATTTCAGCGAAAACAGAATTCGGGTCCTAGAGGGCTGACTTTAAGGATTCTTTACTTTCTACCACATGTACCTACATTTTTAAATTAACTTTTAAAATCGTTTTCGGACACAAAAACTAAAACATTTACGAGAAATTTAAGTTTTTATTTGGTTAAGCAACATCATTTGAATAATTTGACCAGTCTGATATTAAATACTGTACGAATTTACGCCTTTTCGACAGAATACTATTCTTAATCGGTGAGCCGAATATTCGGATTAATGGTTTTTGGGCGGAATCCTGCGCCGAATATTCGGTATATCTCTAATATTGAACCAAATCAAACATGACTCTTCGAGTAACTCGAAATCAACAAAATTAGCTAAGAGTAGCTATCAGCTAGAGATAAATGAAAATAATCTAATATTGTTAATTTATCGATAAAATTATTTTAATATTTAGTCTGTATGACAGTAATGAAAGACCTTAGAATAAAATAAAATAAATTATCAATCCATATCTTACGCCATTTTCATTGTTTTTAAACTCAAGTGTTTTTGCTGGGTCTTTTGTGAAAATTATTTCTAAAATTTGTTTCGTCTGAATCAATGCATAAGTTGCTTAAGTGTTGAAAACCGTTAAAAAAGGCTGAACAAATCATGATCAGTTAAGCAAATTTCCCAGCAAATTTTAAATCGTATCAGAAATGATAACTAAAGTCTTACAATGGTCGTTTACAAATCGCAATTTCAACTACGTTGTGAAAAGAACGTATAAAATGTCGTCTAAAGTCAGTTTAAATCGGATATGATAGAAAGTTCCCCATGTTTGTAAATTTTTAAATGATTTTGCTCCTGCGCGGGCTTCAAGTAAGTAAAGCAGGCCATAGACTACACAAATGGCTTGTGCAAATTTGATGATTCCACGACGATTGTTTGATTCTTTGCTCGCCCAAACACGATACAAACAAATTTCACGCAAACACAAACGATTGCTGACGACAACAGCAAAAACAACAACAAAAACCCCCTTACCCCTGCTGGGGCTGATCAAATGGCCTAAATTTTGTACAAACTGCACCATAAACCACGCCACAGAGGGTTGTTTGTACAAAATATTTCGATCCCGACCAATTCTACTCAAACCTTTTTCCCGCAGCGACAGAATTTCATCGAATTTCATCGCATTTGTGCAAATGTTGTGTCTATGTCTATGGCCCGCTTAATATTGACCAATGAGAGATGTGGAAAATATTGCCGCTGACAACCAGTGATGTCAACCTTCCAAATTTTGTCTGGATCTTCCCGACTTTTTGGACTTTCGTCAGACATTTTTTTCAAGTTTCCAGACTTCCAGACTTTTGACATTTCTTCCTGATAATTTCAGACTTTTGGTTAAGGACATAGATTATTCTAAGAAACTATGAAAATTTAAATTTGTCATGGTGTTATATGGCAGAAAATGATTGTGTCATGTGTCATCATTAAAAGTGTTTGAAACTTTTTGATATTGTCAAATGCTTCGAAGATTTATGTTCAATGAGGTCAGACAGAGTACGTGACAATAATAGTTACAGAAACATAAATACGACTAGGGGACCATTCAAATATTACGTAACGCTTTTAGGGGGGAGGGGGGGTATAGAAGCTTGTTACGCTTCGTGGATTTTGCTTAGAAATTTTGAGACGAATGTGTTACGTAGGGGGGAGGGGGGGGTTGAAAATACTTGAAAATTGCGTTACGTAATATTTGAACGGCCCCTAGTGGTTTTGTACAACATTGAGATCTGGCAACCAAAAAAAAAGGTCACCAACTTCAAAACTTAGCTATCCCGACATTCCCAGAAATTTCCAGACATTTTTTCAAAATCTTCCAGACTCTTTCGAAAAACAGTTGAAAACCCTGCTGACAACGATTTAAATGCTATGAGAGCAAAATCTAGCGCTCTCTTGCATTCTTCCGATAGGTAGGTACGAATAAGGTGTCGGATAACGCCCAATTGTTGTAGTTTTCGTCGCTTAAGAAAGGAAGAAATTCATTGCCTCCACTTTGGTAGGTAAGAGCTGTTTCTTCAACTTTCATACGATCTTTTTAAAATGTACATGGATCGTAAATGTAAATGTTCGCCAAGATGTTAGAAATCATTATTTATGAATTACTTAACTTAAGTTTTAGGAACTTCCTGAATTTTATCATACAAACGTACAGCATTATCCAACAAAATTTGGGTATAAGATTTGGATCAATCTTGTTGTATGTAAAATTCTTCTTGACTTAGTTTAGATCCTATCCAACAGCCCCACCTCGATAATGTCTTGTTTGAACCCCTTGGGTTGTCCACCAAATAAAATTCTTTTTGGCAGTGACGGTTTATACTGATTGAGTTTTTAAATGTATTTGGAAGAATAAAAAAAGTTATTTTTGGTTTATTCGGAGTTTCCAAAAGATATTCTAATAACTTAGTTGGGAACAAATCTTTTTTGAAACTCTCAGAAGTGAATTTCCTTGGAAATTCAAAGAAAAGTTAACAAATTTATCAAAAAAAAGCATGCGATTCCAAATAATTTTACGCGAAGAATTTTTAAAACCCATGATAATATACTGGATTCAATTGCCAAACGCTCATCATAACTCTCGGAAGCAAAGCGCTCGATGAATTTTAACGCCCTACAATATTTATGACATTTTAATTCGATTGACTTCTCATCTAATTTGATAAACAGCCTTGAAAAATCACTCCAAAAACGCCACGGGCGCACTTTTGCACCCTTCTAAACGGCCTCGGGGTTTCTCCGACGGCCGTTTCTGCGCTGGCAAAAGAGCAATACAACCCTCTTGGTTGATCCCGGCATGGAAGGACGCCAAAAGTTGCTAAAGAGAATAACCGAGCCATTCATCTCAATTTAATAAAGGAATCATTTAGCTAAATTAAATCTCTTAACATCGCATTCACCCCTAAAGTGGATCATGATCGTTCGAAACCCTGGCCGTCCCTCTTTGCTTTTTTTTCTACTCGAAAACGTTAGCAGGATGTTTGATGAAAGTGTTCCCCTCGTATGAAGACGCCGAGCTTGAAATAATGATACACAATAATTTTTTCCCTGGGAGAAAGATGATACACAATAACGACTCGGGAACGATTCCAATCGTAAGTGAAACAAGAAAAATGGGAACTTTCCCATTTCCATGCATGGTCTATTGACACTTCATGTGTATCGATGGAAAAGAATCAGAAAAACAGCATAAAGAAATTTTGTCACTTCAGCTGCTCATATTGAGTTATATGATGGAAGTAATTTGACCGTCTCGAATAAAAAGTTAATTTTAAGATCTTTTAGTGATGACATCAAATTCCTGAATGTTTTCAACAATGATTTTTTATTTTACTTCCTGCAACTCTGAATTTTGATTCAAAATGTTGATTTAGAAATCTTACTATAAAATATTTCCGTTGAATTTTTTTTGAATTTGTTGTTTGATTTTGGCTTTATTCCTTACATAAAACGAGACGAAAGCATGAGGGGTTCAATTTTATTCATTCGAGTAATGAAATCGAACCGTAATATTGATTGTCTCATTGTAAGCGCACATGATGCAAGATGCATCAACATTTCAGAAATAATATACCCGGGCCAAGCAGCAGTAGTGAATCAAATTAAAATTCAATAAAAAACATTAACCAGCCATGTGAAAAACAACACTGCTGGCAGCGGGTCAGCTTATTCAAATTATAATAATTTTAAACAATTTGTGTCACTTCTGCTGATGGGAGGGCAGAGTCACCCTGCCACGTGGATCCACAGTCATCTCCATCGACCTCTTGGTGGGGCCAAAGTTTCCACGTGTTCAATAATTGTTTTCCATCGACCGCCAACCCTTGCCTTGGTCCTACCGGAAGAGCACAGTTTGATTCAGTTTCCGGAAAACGCACGAGAGCTAATTACAGCTGACAGTTTTTGAAATTGATGAATAATTATGAGGATTAAAACTCGATTGTTTCACTTTTTACTGCTGGCAGCGGACAACTTTCGCTTTCCGGCAAACGGCGGCTCGAGGCCAAATGAAGAGGAAAGGGGCTTATTTGGTACAGGAAGGTGGCTCGTTTGTGGCATTAAAAACGATAATAGCTCCCGGTTTTCGGGAAACGGGTTGTTCGTGGGTTTTTCTCATCCAACAACGAGCAACAGCAGCAGCAGCACTGTTGCACAAAGTTTCACTCGAGAGCGCCACAGCCGAATTAATCCTATTTGATGATAATTAATGATCCTTCATTAATAAACACACATTTAAAAGTAATAATTATGCTGTTTCTGTCTTGTTTTCCTCCCGGTTTGGGCGGAAAAACTTCAGCCTGGAGGGATCCCACTCGGACCATTCTGGTTGAATTAATTACACTGTATTTAATATCATTAAGGAACGAGTGGATGTTGGTTTTCACTACGGAGCGTTTCCTGTGAAGGAATGGGGTAAACGAATTGTGCCAACATTCTGTCCGCACGCTGGAAGAGCCACATATGGTTGCCATTTCGCTTTTTCCGAGAGGGAAAATGGTAGCGTTCGGACTTGGCCAATTCTATACATAATAATTTGGTGCGCTGTATTTTCCGTGCGGAAGGAAAAGAATGAGTAAAGATTAAATTAATATAAATCAGTGACTCCTTATTCGTATTCCAGATCGTGCACATTCTTTGCTCTGATTCAACCGAACCGGAATTTCCGTGTTGCTCCTGGTCGAGGAGCACATGTGCCGAGATTGTTTTCCTCTTCATCTGCCGGAATTCAGCACTGAATGAGAGTTTGAGGCATGTTGTGGATCGGAAGACAGCATCGGTCTTTGTAGTTGGCAACAGACAGTCGGACAGCAACGGGAAGATAGAGATATAAACGGATTCAACACTTGTTTTGCCACTGTATATGGTGTTATCATTATAGCGATTTAATTACATATGTTGCTAGTAAATTAAAACATTTATTCCTGATAGCCTCTGTGGCGGTTTCCCGAAACAAAACAAAAAAAAAACCGAAAGCAGATGTTGTACTGTGAAACAATGACTCAGTTTATTCTTCTAATTCTAAAAATATCCTTGAAAATGATCAATTAAATTTTTAAAATCGATTTTTTTTCTGATAATTTGTGTGCACTTTTTGTTAAATTAGAATCACTGAAAATTTCATTTATCGGTGTTAATGTGAGTCTCCTTTTTTTAAATACCAGAGCTGTCGCACAAACTTTAATTTCCGACCCAGTTACAATAATTATCCGATTTTTGTTCTGCTTTTAAACTTATAAGGTTGCTGACTAATACCGGAACAAAATTCACAAAAAAAACTACCGGAGCATTGTCTTCATGCACAAACTAGAGAGAAAATTGAGAAAATTGAAAGAGAACTGGAAACAAGGGATTGTACCCAAAGTTAACGCAAATCATACCATCATACCAACCATACCAATCATGCCGAACGCACCCGAAAGCAGCCGAAGGCCGAAAACACACTAATACTAACAGACACTTTGGCTAGAAAGAAAATCAAAATGGACTAAACAAAATTAAAAAAAAATCAAAAGTTGATTTTTTGGGCTAAATCAACGCTCAAAAAATAATTTTTAACTTTTTATTCACTTCCTATGAAAATTGTCCGTTTTAAAAAATTAATGCTATTTTCAGCTTACTACGATTGGCGCATTATAACGAGTGCATGGGCCGTGATAGAACATAGGGGAACATGCCCTATTATGCGCCACCTAAGCGAATAGCTGATTTTCTATGTATTCCACGTACAAATTGTGTTAAAAATGGGTGTAATCGTAGAAGAAAAATGTTTTCTACAAATGCCTATGATTTTTTATTACTCAATTTGCTATAGTTGCTTCAAAAACTTTTTTTAAAAACCACATTCAAAGCTACAGAACAAAACTGTGTTGCAAATACGCGCCGCTGTGTATTCAATACGCGCCTAGCAGCCGAACACACCCGAAAGCAGCCGAAGACCGAAAACACACCAATACTTACAGACACTTTGACTGAAAAGAAAATCAAAATGGACTAATCAAAATTTAAAAATCAAATGAAAAGTAGTTTTTTTGGGCTGAATTAACGCTCAAAATATGGTTTTAGACTTTTTGTTCATTTTCAATGAAAATTGGCCTTTTTGAAAAATTAATGCTATTTTCAGCCTACTACGATTGGCGCGTTACAACGAGCGCAAGGGCCGTGATAGAACATACCCATAAAAAGCATACCTTAGCGATTTCAGTATGATTTTTTAGCATAAAATCATAGTTTAGATTCTCCTCTATCGATGTGTCAGAAAATATTGTCTTATTCGTTTTTCTCTGCTTGGTGACACCTTATTGAAAGTGTTTTAAAATTTAGATCGAAATGAAGAAAAACCTAAATTGTGAAATTATCACGACACAGGGGCATTTTAAGGAAAAAATCATATTTGCCACGATCAATCATGGCATTTAAAACAAATTGGTAATATTTTGCAGGCTTAAAATGTTTCAGATTCTTCAAAACAAGGGTGGCGCGTATTAGCCACATGGGGCGTTATATGAACTTTTCCTCTATAAGTTTTAAGCTCCATCCTCCAAAGAAAAGAACCCTCCCATACGCCTTTCGGTTTTTATTCCCACGAACCATGGCACCCATTTTGTCAACCGATATTTGTTTCCTTTGACGGGGTTCTTAAAGGCAGCCCCACAGCAAGATAGGTAGATCAATAGGTACAACATTGCGCTTAACCTCAATCGACAGAACCGTGTAAACGCAGGGTCAAAAATAGTTATGAAATTTCGAACGATATGTATGGGATTTAAAACAAAATTACAATTTATGGATAATTGAGGGGTCTTATTGTTCAAATAAGTAATCATCTTTGAAATAACTTGTGTACCAATTAGTAAAATTTATGTTCAAAAGCTTTCAATATTCTGACTACGAGTAAGTTTTTCTTTGGCAATTCAGCAGTATTTCAGCGAAATTTCGAATTTCGGAAAGCATTTTTTCAAATGTAGTTGTAAAAATATGCTTAAAAATGACTTGTTACTACTTGTAATGAATGCTTCTTTATTTTAGATACTAAAAAATTTAAAAAAAATCATTTATGAGGAATTTACTTAATTAAAAATCTACGTTAAAAATACTTTTTCCACACGCAAAAGAGCTTACCCAAGCAACCAGAATTCCCTTAAAAATAGAGATGTACCGAATATTCGGTTGGCCGAATATTCGGCGCCGAATATCGCCAAAAAACCGTTAAGCCGAATATTCGGCTCACCGAATAGTTGAGCCAAGTATTCGGCCGAATAGGCCGAATAGGCCGAATACTTATTTTTCAAATTTTAATCACTAACAGACTTGTCAAATTTTTCAACTGATCTTGGATAATTTCTAAAATATCCAAAAGTAATGTTGGAAAAGCTACAAAATCATCAAAAACTTATAGTTTTAGTAAAAGATCTAAGGTGTATCCATGTATATTTCACTGTAGATAGCTTTATACTTCACACTTAGAAAAATCCACGTAAGATTACATGCAATAGCATGGGTAGAAGGGAATCGGGTATTTACATGTATCAATACTGCTTATTTCATGTAAATTTCCGTCGTATTGGACTGCTGCTTTGTTTACTGTAGGTTTACATTTCCAACATCATTTTGTTAATCCAATAAGAAACACATCAGGAGTTTTGATAACATCTTTTATTTATATTTCTCACACATCAACTATGTACATTGAATATAAAGGCAAACAGATCACTGAAATTCAAACAATTATTTCATCTCACTTATTCACTGAAATTTTTACACATGCACAGTCCGATTTATTCATTAGTTTTCCCCCGACGACGGCAACGACGGCTGCCGGGTTCTTAGCCAAAAAAATGCTGCCATGCAAGTTCGGCTGCCTTATTTGTTGGCAGACTTAGAGAATCCGAGCTTTCAGCGTTTATCTTCCACCCTTTTTCAGGATTCCATCCTTGGATTTTGCTGCGGAGTAAAAAAAGATCGAAAAAGCACCATTAATGGAAGTTACTCAAAATGAATTTTATTACAAGAGTGTATTGGTTTATTATCATCTATGTTTTACTTACTTTTGTTTAGTATTTTTTGGCCATCAATTATGATTGAATAATCCGCCAGAACAAACAGCAAACGAACAAAGACTTTGTTGACATTTGTGTGTGCTGTCCCTGCTACTACATGTAATTATACTTGAAAATGCATTCTAATTTGAACCATGTGGATTTTGCATGCGATTTACATGTAAATCTCCTTGCAAATACAAAGATGCTATACTCTTTTTCATATTTTCTCGCGCGATGATTGCTTTACATGAAATGTAAGATTACATTTTTCTAACTGTGTAGTCAGAATCTAGGTCTTATTCTCAAACATACAAGAAGAAAAAAGAAAGTCAATTAATTAAAATTTAAAGTTTTCATCGAATCACAGCAGCAGTGTTTAAATCATATTTAAGGGTTAAAGAGAAATTGATGTTTATATTCAAATTTACTCTAACAAATCGTTTTGGGACGCAAAATCGAAAATTTTCATGCAATCTTTTCATCTGTTATATTTGTTTGAATAATTCTGCTGTTCCTGCGTTATACCTTCATAAATGTTTGCTGGGAAAATGCATTATATACGATATGTTTACACGTAAATTTGCACGTATATTTGTGTTGCAAATTCGAAATACTCTTCAAATGGTTAACTGGGAATAATAAAAGAATATGCGAATAACAAATAAATTGGAATAAATTGCACGAAAGCTTGTAAGCAACAAATTTTATGCTATCAATAAAATCAGGAATATAAAATGTGAAATAACTCCTATCTTCCAATATTTGTTTTTTTGTTCTTGTAATCTTTTGGATATTTTTTTTTCGAAATTCACATAAAATACTTTAAACTTTATTTATTCCCTTTTCAGGTTTTTTGGAAATTTTTAGGAAGGTGGGGGGGGGGGTCTTGACAAAATAGAAATTGATATTTGTTCCAGCCTTATTGAAACATAAGCACCAAAAATGTTATTCTTTTGTGTAATGAGTTTGCAAATGCCTACCTCGTTTCTCAAATCTGGCGATAGCACCTTAAACGTGAAACTATAAGAGCAAGTTCACTCGTGTTGGGAAAAAGTGGTAGAAATTTTGACACTTAGCACATTTTGAAAATTTTACAATGTAAATCATTTTTCAAGATCTCCTGCCGTCAACTATTTTAGATCTCAGCATTCGAAAATAGGCATAGTGTTGTAAAGAAAATTGGCTGCCGCCGATCTTGAAAAAAAAATTGACATTGTAAAAATTTCAAAGTGTGCTTGAAGTGTCAAAATTTCTACCACTTTCTTTCAACACGAGTGAACTTGCTCTAAGGAAGTATGTATAATTGTGTAGCTTGGTTGTTTTTAATTTCTGATCTCAAACAGCATCACATGGCACAACGATAATTTTCCGTTTGATTTAAATTACCGTGCTTTTTTGTGCGCAGTCCCATGTTTTTTTTATCAAAACCACGCTCGAGCAATCAAGCAGTACAGTTGTCATTTTTTTTAATCCGTTGTTGTAGAATCATTTTTTCAAAGACGCCAAGGCTTAAAATGGAACTCATCACCTTACCTCACCCTGAAAATTATCAATCCGCCGAAAAAAGTGTGGAAAATTAAGTAAAAGTCTCCGATCGGTGGAAAGATAGCAGAGTGGAGGGCACGAATAACGCTTTTGAAGAAAAAAATAATCGAGAAGAATGACTTTACGCAGTAAAGTTTTTTTTGTTCATCCGGGGATAGAACGCGGGTCATCCATTTGTGTTATAACGTTTAATCAGAATGATAATTTTGTTAAAACGGAGGCACAGACAGTGACAGCACAGGCAGAATAAAACAAGAACAAAACAGCGGCAGTATTTTTAATAACCCTTTTGCTTTTTTGTTTCCATTTACGACTGCTGCGGGGTGTGCTGTTGATATTTTTTCTGCGTTCTGATGGGCCACTGTTAACTGGACAACGCAATTGTAATATTTCCTCCCCTGCCACTCAGCGGGGTGGAATATTTAGTTTAATTAAACGAGTTTTTGCTGCTGCGGTACACGAGACTTGGAGTATTCTGATTTAATGTACGTACACAGTTTGATGCCTATTGAATAGAAAATTCCAAACATATTTAAAAAAAAAATCATATTTTATTAATTTAAAAATGCAGGTTGAAAATATAGACAAGTTCGTGCACAGTGAACGGTCTTTGGTATAACTACGTTGATTTTGTTACTGTTTTCAATTCACCAGTCCGTAAGTAACAAAAAAGCTTAAAGGGAACATGACTTCAATTATCAAATCTTCGCTGGGTTCATTCATATCATTTTTCATATAAAACATTTCGTTATATTTTCTCGCGATTTCTCTAATCCATTATGAATCTCGGAACCTTCTGAAGCGTCCACAAAATTGCCAACGAATCATATATTCGTTGATGAGCTCGTACATAACCGGATAATGAGATTGTTCTTAACCCATTGTTTAAAGAAAGGCTCTAGTGAACGTTTTCCTTAGAAAATGTTAAGCCGAATCCATTGTCCGAAATGAAAATAAACTCTGTTCGCCCAGCTACGGATTTGGCCAACTTTTTACTACCGTTTTACGGCTACTCATTCATCTTTTTCTCTCCGAGTTGATTAAAGTAGTAAAAATCGTGCAGCTGAAACTTTGGCACAACAACAACAACACCAACTACAACTTTTCATCCTCCACAATACTGGTCCCCATCCTGAAGAGTACTGTTGAAAGCCCAGAAACTATTCCTTTCTCTAAGACCATCTTCTTCCAAGAAAGCGCGTCCTAATCAACTATCATGTGTTATTTTTGTTTCCCCCGCTCTCGGCTAATTTACTGCAGATCGCACCACGTGCCTTCCATCTAGGGCCGCTACCATTTTTGGGCTCAATTACCAGAAGAAACAACTTTCACTCGCATATGTACACACATGAACAACATACAGTTTCGGGGTCGTAAAATTATTTTCACTCCCAACCCCCTAATCAGCGAGAAAACTGACTCGGGCTGGCGGACGGACTGGTTGTTAGTTTTCCGAGATGTTTCCGGAAAATGGCGCTGACGATATGTGTGCTGTGCTTCCATCATGTTCTTCGCTCAAACGTACAAACGTTTGTCAGGTCCAGGGAAAGATGTTCCGGTTGAAAGTTTCCTTCAGTGTTGAGTGGTAGAAGAAAGTGAGGCAACCCTGAAACCCTCTCGTAGTCAATTTTTACTTCAAGATCGTTGCCGTTCATCAAAATTATGATTGCCGTATTTGGTCATGATGTTAAATTCGTGAAGATGATTGGGTGGAGTTTTTAATTAAATCTAATGGTATCCATTGTAGTTTAAAACGGTTTAGCGTGAAAATCCATTCAACAACATACTATTTCTCGAGAGCTCGGTTCATAAGATGAGTTTTTTTTTACATTTGGGTCTGATAAAATAAAGTAAAAAATGTTTAAATTTAGAAGCAAAAAAAAATCCTCATAATTGGGCCTTCAATCGAATTGCTACATTGAAATTAACAGTCAAATTTCCCTTATTCGCATATGAGTCTCATGTGCAATTTCATCATTTTTGAGTTATTTATGGAAAACGCTTCCTTACCCAAGCAACCAAAAGTTCCATATCTACTTAAACGTGTGCCTCCAAAGTTCGAATTTCGCTGAACAAAGGTTCCAGGGAGGAATTGGGAAATTGGTACCGAATTTTCTGGAATTCGAGCATGAAAGTTACAAAATGTTCCTTGAATAGTCTTTTTGTAACAGTCATTTGCGTCATTCAGTATTAAAGTTACAAATAGGGCCTCAAATAGCCTTCTTTGGACTTGGAGTTCCAAAAAGTTCCTCAAATAGCTTTTCTGTGACATGTCAATTACATTCATCTAGTATAAAAGTTACAAATTGAGTCTCAAATAGCTTTCTATGGACTTGAAGTTCCAAAACGATCCTCAAAAAGCCTTTTTCGAGACATGTCCGCCATGTCATGAATATGAAATGTGAATGAACCTCACAAAAGGGCATATAATCAATAAAACATTTTTTAAAGCTGGAAGTTGGAAATTGTTGAAATGTTTATTTTTTTTTATTTACATAGTATACCGTCTCACGACATAACTTGACGAACATAATTCCTATAATTCAATCGGTCCATGGCAACCGTTCTCCAATTTCTCGGGCACCCCACGTTGTTGAAATGTATAATGTCTATTGAAATTTCAACTCAGAACAACTTAGAGCTAACTTTTTCATTTACTGATCACAAAGTAGATAATTGTTTTCGTCTGGTGAAATTGTACAAACGCGAATATATTTCGGCTTTTTCAGTCAATTCACGGATCCAAAACACCTTCTCTTCTTATTCCGACGTTTCGTTATTTATTTGAACTTTTTCACATCTACATCTACAACAAACATTACAATCTCTTAATAAACTAATTGAAAACATAAAACAGTAGAAAACTTACAGAAAATTGTGTTTCTTCATCTGGAGGATCATTTACAAATCAATTCGCATACACTAATTGGACACTTTTTACAATTAAAAACGTGCCTAGAGCAAACTCCAAACACGAAAGAAAAATCTTAAAAACTCAGAAAACAAACACTCCGATCACTAGCTGGTTGCACTACCAAATGGTAATGTTGATGTAGCAGTATCGGTCTGTATGGCCTATTTATTTCTTCGGTATAATTCATTTCTTGATAGTGATAGTGATCCCGGAATATGTAGAGCTCAGATGGTCAACAACGGATCTCTTATTCACTGTTGCATCTGTGTTGATGATGTGACAAACTTCCAGTATGGGCCATGCCGACTCCCGACGGCTTTCATCCAGGATGGCAGCACCTTTTAAATTGAAGCGATGTTCTGTCTCTATGCAGCATTGCAGAAGTTTGTCACATCATCAACACAGATGCAACTGCACACAAAATTTTCGAGGCCCGAATTTAGCAAAATTTTGCTCAAATTTGACCAGCTGGAAATTTAGCAATCAATTTAGCAATATTTTTTCACTAAAATTTTAGCAAACGAGTAAAAAAGTTAGCCGCCGCAGTTTTTACTCAAATTTCTAGCAAAATCCAAAGAAAGAGACCGCCCCGAATTTTTATTTACAAAATTTATAATTTTTCTTTTCAAAAAGCAAGAAGGTTATAAGATTTCAAATAAAAACACGAATTCTTTCACTTGAATTTATTTTTTTAAACTTTTTCTGGATATCCACTTCATTTCACAACACTTTTTAAAGCTTTGCCAATAATTTCTTCCTGCGTCTGTAGCGGTTTGTTCCGGATGTGGGTATGTTGAACGCTGGTTTCCAGATGTTTTCATCGTCGATCAACATGAATCAGGTTCCTTTTTCCTAGACTTGACAACCTCTTGGGTGAATTCCCGGTTTTGGTTTTGTATTCGCTGGGAGCGCCAACCTGGTGAAAATAGAAAATTTTACACATAAAAACTCGAAAAGTTTATTTGCGTCTAGATTATGGTATTTACCTGTTTGTTTCCAGTATAGATATGCTGCTTGGTCGTCATCCGCAAATCGAATTCCCGTAACCCAACTTATTGTTTTCTTTTCGGCGGTAGAGGCGGCTATTATTCAAAAGAAAGCGGCCAACAAAATTAGTTTTTACTTAAATCAAGCAAATTTACCTTTTTGCTAACTCAACAGTAAAAAAAATATTTTGCTAACGGAAAGTAATAGCAAATTTTTGCTAATTGGAGCCCCAAAAATTTTGTGTGTGTGAATAAAGCGGGCCACAGACTATACAACATTTGTACAAATGCGATGACATTCGATGAAATTTTGTCGCTGTAAACACGATTTGCATAGTGTATGGCACTGCTTGAATGAGCGCCCAAACGGTTGGAGTAAAATCGGTCGGGATCGAAATATTTTGTACAAACCATCCTCCCAGCCGGGGTGGAGATGGATTTTTTTTGTTGCTGTTGCTGTTTTCGCCAGAAATCGTTCGTGTTCGCGTGAAAAATGTTGATATAGTGTGTGGGCGAGCACAGATCAAACAATCGTCGTGGAATCATCGAATTTGTACAGGCCATTTGTGTAGTCTATGGCCCGCTTAAGAGATCCGATGTTGACCATCTGAGCTCTACATATTCCGGGATCCTCAACACTATCAAGAAAGGAAGTTTTGCTTTTCTACTACCTGGCTTACATACACACGCACAGCTGCTTGAAACCGGGCAGCTTGGACGGTGGATTGAAATAAGGAGTTTGTCTATGCATCGTGTGACCAACATCTTTTGCAAAGTGTTAGTGAATCTCGTTTTTAAGTTTTTTTTCCTCAGATTTAAGCTTTTTTTGCCTTGAGACCATAGGAGATGAAAACTTAAATCTGAAGAAAAAAGCTTAAATCTGAGGAAAAAAGCTTAAATCTGAGAGATGTGCTCCACACGGATTGTATATCGTTGCCAGGACCTGGCCTGGTGGTGGCCGGTATTCATTTCCATCCACCTTCGTCTTGTGATGGGATAGTGAGGGACTTGAAAACGTTTATATTTCGTTTCTTTCTGTCTGTTGGGAGGTTAATGCCGGCGGTCTCAAATCGAATCATCCCAGCTCGCGTTCTTTTCTTATGCCAATTACGCTGTAATATTGATTACTCATGATTGTAGTAAATGCTGAATTTTAGGTGAAGCAAGCAGCTCGACTTTCAATAATTATATAGAAATATCACTGAAAAATAATAACCTTTAAACATAAACATCCGGAACGGGAGCGAAATTTTTAGCAGGCCATCATTTTAAAACGAACACACACAGTGAAACTTCATGTTTCTTTGAAGAGATCTAAATTATACTCAAGACTAAGCGTACATCTTTCAAGGATATATCTAATGGCTAGCATTTTACTAATGCTAACACCACCAAACCACAGAAAGTGAACTATGTTTGCCGTGACCAAGACTTGATCTCATGACCTTTGGCTTAGAAGACTTGAACGCTATCCTCTAGGCCACGGTCGGTGGCATCTTAATGCAAATCATTCATGTTGTATGTTTTCCATGCTGAATGAATAGTTACCATTGAGATTTTAAGCAATGTCCATTATCAGCCTGCTGATGATCCCTGACTGTGGCTCGATGCATATGTACCTAGTTGGAGTATGGGATGTGTGATGATGATTAAAAAAAAAAACAGTAGGCATTTTTAACGAAGTCAATTTTTTACAGCTCTGAATGTGAATGACTATAACAATCAACCCTCGTTTCCAACTAACTCAGGGAGAACACATTGCAAACTGCAGCATCTTGCAAGACAAGTTAAGAATGTTGTTTTGAGTTCCATGCAATCTATCAGCCGGTGTTTTTTTTTGGCTTCTGAGATATCCAATCACTTAAATGTTTGTGTGTAATGGTAATCAGTTTGTTCAAGAGGTTCAGTCTATGCTAGTGGCCACAGAGAGAATCATGCCATTTTTGTTTTTCTGAGTTAGGCCAAATCGACATTGAAATATTGCAACCTTTTCTTTAGGCGTAGTAGGCATTACTAACTAGCTGAAGTAGTATGTAGTATCCAAGGTGTGTATATATACAGGAGGTGTTACCGAATATCGAATTCCCGATTCAGCCATTTTGGCTATTTAGGCTATGCAACTATACGGAACTCATGAAGTTTGTTTACCAACAAACCACAGAAAAGCTGAACAAATAAAAAACAAACTCATTGAGAGCCCCGCTCCACAGTGGTTTAAAACGCGAAAAACGTGATCATGGGCTTTTTGATGCCTTAGATGTCAAAATAGCTTAATGACATGTTCTACAATGTTTCATTATTTTCAATTGCGCATATTTTGCCATTATTTTTTTTCTGATCGATCTACCTAAAAGTGAGATATTTTTTTTAATTTTTGAGTTTGTCATCCAATTGAAATGATGTCTTCAGAAAACTTGTAGACAATATAATTTTGAAAAACTTTGTTAAAGACTGTAAAGCTCTATCTTTTCAAACAACAGATTTATAGGCAATTTTTTAAAAGCTAACCTCAAAAAACGAAATTTTCGTTTAACTTTTTTCAAAGCGACTTTCGAGTCTTACTTTATATGAGAGAGTTGTAACAATTGTAAAAATACACAACTTTATTGAAGGTGTCAAATTTCTATCATGACGTTAAATGGTACTTTTTGTGCAATTACGTTCTAAAATTGCATATTTTCAATGTTCCATATCTCTAAAAGTTGCAAACTTATGAGAACAAGATTATATGCATTTGAAAGGCACATTCTTAAGCTTCAATGAACATATAATGTCATTTGTATGTATAAGGTTTTACTACTAAAATCATTTATCTGAAAGATGGTAGTTTTCAAGTTTTTGTTAAGGCAGCCTGGCAATCTCTTGCTGTTTAGCAAAAGGAAGGATGAAATCTTATTTTTTTCCATTTCTACCGTTGACAAGTGAAGACGACAGTTCTTAATTTGTTAAGATTGAAGAGTTGGCCCTGTCCCGAAAGTCGCTTTGAAAAAAGTTAAACGAAAATTTCGTTTTTTGAGGTTAGTTTTTAGAAAAATGTCTATAAATCTGTTGTTTGAAAAGATAGAGCTTTACAGTCTTTAACAAAGTTTTACAAAATTGTATTGTCTACAAGTTTTCTGAAGACATCATTTCGATTGGATGACAAACTCAAAAAATAAAAAAAAATATCTCACTTTTAGGTAGATCGATCAGAAAAAAAATAATGGCAAAATATGTGCAATTGAAAATAATGAAACATTGTAGAACATGTCATCACAGAGAACAGACATCGGACCCCGAACAAAAATTTGTTGAAATCGTGTGTGAGAAAACCCACCTAAGTTTCAAACCAAATTCGTAAGTGGACTAACATCCATAAGATGTCGCTACCAGTATACATATTTTTCCATTTTTTCGACACGCTTAGAAATTAATACTCATAGCTTATCTCAAATGAGGCCATTGCAATGTATGAGAGTAACACAACTTTTTGTGTGATAAATTTTAAGAACATCTTGATTTAAAAAAAATGCAAATCATATTTCAATCATACTTTAATAGCTGTCATATGTCCCAGCATATGCCCCATATTGTTCAATCAATATTGGCGCTGAATTGAAAGTTGAATTCCAAGTTTTAAAGTATGTCTGTCATTAAATAGTTTTCTATAACAGAGAATGTGAACATAAATGTTATAATTGTTAATTATGGGTTGGTATTCCGGTTGATGGTATCTTGTAACTCATGTTTATAAATAACTTAAATCATTTCTACTGATTACTAACCCTGAGTTACAAGTCCTCATATATCGATCTCAGGTAACATCAACCAGAATATCGAGTCATAGTTTACAATTATAACATTTATGTTCACATTTTCTGTTCTAGAAAACTGTTAACTGATAGTAAAATCCCAACACATGCTTTAACACTTGGAATTCAACTTTCAATTCAGCGCCAAAATTGTTTGAACAATATTTTGCATCTGACAGCATTTAATTGTGATTGAAATGTGATTTGCAATTTTTTTTCAATCATGATGTTTTAAAATTTATTACACCGAAATTTGTGTTACTGTCATACATTGCACTGGCCTTCTTTGAGATAAGCGATGAGTATTAATTTCTAAGCGTGTCGAAAAAATGAAAACAAAAATAGGTGTACCGGTAGCGACATCTTATGTATGTTAGTCCACTTACGCATTTGGTTTGCAACTTAGGTTGGTATTCAAACACACGCGTTGAGCTCCAGCTCGAACTCTGTTCTCTGTGATGTCATTAAGCTATTTTGACATCTAAGGCATCAAAAAGCCCATGATCACGTTTTTCGCGTTTTAAACCACTGTGCGCTCACTCCTAGCCTACTTACTGTGAAAGTCGGAGAACCTAGTGTATCTAAAGACCTTGGTAGTATCTTTCCCTGTCGGTTTACTCTCGCCTCTAGCAAACAAAAACCCAAATGTCCTGTAACAAAAAGGAGCAGGACATTTACCATAATTTTACAGGTCGAAAACATAATTACGTGACATTTAATTTTTAGTGTACAACTTTTCTACAGGACATTTGCTGTAATAATAAATGAATCTTTGTTAACTTTCAAGGAAAACAATTTGAAATTACAGGTTTTGTTAATTACAGGTGATTTATTTTAAAGGTTGCTGTTTTCAGTGACACGTAATAGTCAAAAAATTTGTCTGTGTAACGGAAATTCCACTCAAAGTGATGACCTTTTTTTGGTCAACGCTCCACCTTTTCACTCTGATATATGTTGTGAGCCTACTTGGTTGAATAATTCCACTGCATCAAAGTAATCGAAAAATTACCTTTAATTCCCTTTTTTAGATAAGAATAAACGGGAATCTTTCGATTGCTTTGATTCAGCCACATTTTCACTATTTCACTTCAGCTATGGTACCTTCTCTAGTTCCTTACTACCCATTTTTCATGACATTCGCAAAAATCAGGCAAAATCAGGCATATTTTCAAAAATCAGGGAAATTTAATGGTTTATCAGGTTGTTAGGCAGAGTCTCGAAAAATTAGGCAATGCCTGAAAAATCAGGCACATTGGCATCTCTGAGTTAAGGCAGATATAATGAGAGCAAATAGATACGACGAATGCTAAAATTAATATTGTTGCCAATTCGATTAACGACTCAATTATGTTGTTAAAAATGAAGTTGAGGAAATTAAATCCTCCTAAAAATTCATTTCGAGTGAGTTTGAGAACATAAGGTTAACGTGAAACACCAAGTAGAAACAGTTGTGTCCTTGACTGAAGAAGTACAGGTGCTCAAAACGACGAATGCCGAACTGTGTCAAAACACCGAGGAGCTCTATTTTGAGTTGAATTTACTCAAACAAGCATCCCTGAACAGCAAACTTTTAATAAGCAATGTGGTATGCTTAGCTAATGAAGATTTGGGAAATCTTATTCACAACATTATGTGCTATTTTGAATTTGACTGCTATGCCGAGCAAATCGATGGAATAACTCGCCTTTCGTCTTCAAACGGAAAAGGAATTGCACCCATTCTGGTCCGTTTCACTAACGACGTACTGAAGGAGATATGGATTAGAACTGCTCGTGGAAAACCAATTAACTGCCTCAACATTGGACTAGGAGTAATTACTACTAGGATTGCTACTAGAATACTACTAGGATTTTTATTTTTTAAAAAGAGTGAAGACTCGAAAACTAAAAGAATTTTTGATATTCATGATCTACCAAAACTATGATAAACTCTGAATTGAAGTTGTTAACCATTAGTTACATTTCAATTCAATTGGACTTGATTTAGGGGTGCCTCAAAGTTTCTTTTTTTTTAAATTATTAAAAGGGGGACCAAAGAAATCTGAAAAACCGAAATTAAAATGTTGATGCTAATTTACTTAGAAATGCGTGAATGAACACATGGTATTCAACTGACCAAGGAACAAAGGAGAGCCTGTTAACTTACGTGCCGCTTGTGGACCCGGTACGACTTTTTAGATCGTAGAACTTTCTGATGAAAAATTCTTTGTCTTGCTAGAGCCGTCATGCTCCCAGCTAGTACCTTTGCCTACTCTTTATGAACATTTAATTAATAAAAATCAATTTTTAGGAACCCTCTTATTCTAGAAAGAAATATTCTCTTCAGAACTGAGATAAATCGAAACAAATGGCTTTAAATAAAATAAACAAATTTGAAATCAAAAGGCTTGATATTATGTTTAAAGTGTGCCCAAAACTAAAACATTGCATGAGCTCAATCTTTCCACCCTTTCAAAGACCTTTGTCGCCGGTGACAGAAACAGGTGTAAAATTGTCTCAGATTCATAGCAACATTTTTCAAATTGGCATTCCAGCAGAGTAGCTGGAGGAAGAGGATAAGAAGATCGTCTGCAAAACGAATTTATTTACCTCCCTTTGATTCAAGACTACCGTGGATGAAGCGCATTATTGTGCTGCCACCACCCCCAAAAAAACCTTCCCAAGGGATGATGGTGGTGGAATCGCACAATTCAGCTTTCACATTATGAACGAACGAAAGTGTCTCTATATTCTTTTCCACCCAAATCATCATCGGTCGTCGTCGGTCGGGGTAACATCGCGAAGAAAGATTGTGAGTCCTTTGCACGGTTCTTTGCAACGAGAAGCAAAGAGAAAAATGAACCGGGTTGATGGGAAAAAGGAAATGGCTAAACCAAATTTCGGCGGCCTTTTCGACACGTGAGCGTTCCTTCTTATCACATCGTGCTTGAAACACGGCCCTAAGAAGGCAAAACAAGGAAAAATTCAACCACTCACGCAGATTCCACTTTTGCCAGCCAATTGGCAAACTTCGAGGGGGAGCTGGATGGAAGTGTGCCGGAAGCTGAGGAAATGCGAACAATTCGCTGTTGCTCTGAGATTCAACGATGATTGTTGGATGCCGGAAGCTGGTGGCTGTAAGAGGAAGGAAGTAAGAAGTGGAATGAACAATGATCATCGACGACGACCCACCGACACACAAAGACAAATGTCGACATGGGTTTGGACATTTTTCCTTTTTATTTCCGGGGGAGCTGATGGTTGAAAACATTTGGCGGGAATTTGTAAGATTGTATGTTTTACATGCGCATTGCCTTATAGCTGTTTGTCGAACAAGGGCATTATTATTATTCCGATTGGTGGGTGGGTGTATGTGTGTAGGTGTTCGTGTTTATGTGGGAGTGATTCTTCCTCCATTTTGAAGGGAGGACGCTGGGTGGCAATTCCTGCTTCAACGGATCCGTTCGAAGCTAAAGACGCTAACCGGAGGGTGTTATTTTCGTGTTATTGGGTGGTAATAAATATATGTGTAGATTATTCTGACGTTTCTTTTTCGGTTGGAGTCAAATATACTTGCTCACAGACCATAAATATGCATGAAGAAACGTGGAAGAAATAGGATTTCGAATCGAATCCGCATCGTTTGAATAATTTACCTAGGAACGGATATTTAATCCGTTTCTCGTTTCTATTGTTTTTAATATAGAACAAATGTAGAAAAATGCAAGTAAACTCTTTTGATAAACATACCTCAACAGAATCTGCCAAATTTAAAATCTCCAAATCAAGCATCTATGTTCTGTATTTATTTGGAAATGGTCTATCTAATAAATTTCATTTCAGTTTATCCAAAAAAAGGTAATTTTAGCAATAACTAATAGCTACTGACCACTAAGAGTCCAGACAATTTACATAATTCTCGGCCAGTCGACTCTTAAGCATAAATCAAGCTCATCAGCGAAAGCTAGAAGCTATTCAAAACTAATTAGAAGTTTAATCCAACCACCACCGGCGGCAACAGTGTCCCTCCTAAACCGCAAACTAAACACTTGGGAATTGGTTCTTCGCGCTCTAGTCTTAAGATAATTAGGTAGCTGCCCAATATAGTTTGCCCACAAGTGGAAACGCAAACAGTCGATACAAACGGAAACGGGTCCACAAGTTTCCTACAAGTGGAATAGCGAACAAACACGCCGGAATGACCCATTTGAAAGGAGAAGTTGGTTCGAAATTGGGGGGAGTCTTTGTCATGGACCAGATTCAAGAAGTAAGGATCATTCAAATGTTTGATTTTGACATTTGAAAAAAAAAGTTTCATCCCACATTTCAACATACGAACGACATTATTTGGTCTATTCTCAAACCTCGGCCGGTTATAAAAGGCTTTGAAGCGCATCAAAAAAAATCTTCTTTAGAATTCATAAAATCATTCATTTTACCTAGCTGATTTTTCGTAGACTTAAAAACCAGAAAAAAAAACTCCCTAACCAGTTAAGAGTGTTAAATTGACACTCCTAGAAAAAAAATTGTATATCTTTTGTTTCTCAACCGATCTTTACTAATTACCTTTTAAAGTAACTCTAATTGATTTTCAAAAATACTGAACAACAATTATCCACTTTTAAGCTATTCAAAATCGAAATGAAAACGCGAACAAACATGCTTTTGAAAAAAAAGGCTGTAAATCAGCATCAAATGCTCAAGCTGAAAAATATTTAGTTTTTTTTTCTTATTAGTTCAATAAATTCATATAAAAATTGAAAACACGTTTCACTTCTTTTGGAAAAATCATCAAAAGCTAATTTATTCTATTTGTTCTTTCCCCTTATTCGTTTAATCAGGAAGTTTGAATAGAGTTTTGTTGAAAACGCAGGTTCAAGTGTTGGAATAGAGTTATCTTTATTCATGTTTCGTCAGTCTAGTCATTACATATTAAGTGTGGTTGTGTGCGACAGTAGGACTAGCGATGCTTTTTAACTAGCGATATTCTTGATATTTGCAGGTTTGTTATTCTTTTCTCAGTCCAGTAGGCGATTTCAATGTAGAACTCGATCATTGTTTACGATATTTACTGTACATTTTCCCTAGGCCATCAATCGCATGCTTTATGTCTCCTAGGAAACTCACAATCAGTGTTGGTAAATTTCGCCCGTCACGCTTGACCCGACTAGTTTTGTTTCATCAAACGACTGGCACTGTTCTCAATTGATGGAGCCTCACTACTCGCATGACGACTAAAGCACGACAACAATCAACATTTCTCCATCATCGACTGGCGAAGCTCCTACACATGGTCAAAATTTCTCCTGAGAGTGACTGGCAAATCTCTTCACACTTCGATCGGAGCTGACGGCAGGTACAACTAATTGAACGACTTGCTGGCAGAGAGCAACAATAGCAATAAAAAACTGAAAACGAGCTTGCTGGCAGGAGCAACAATAATAATAAATGCTTTTCTTGTTCGTCTTCGGTCGTCTTCGGCTTGCTGGCAGGAGTAACAATAATAATAAATGCGTTTTTTTTCGTCTTCAGTTCGGTCCACGACTCGTTTGAATGCGATTCGTGAATGCTTGACTATGAAATTTTTTTAGCTTCATACGACTGGGGGTTGAATGACTGGCAAACGAAGTGACTGGTCGTTAAGGAACAGTCAATTGAGTTTGACGGACCAAGAGACTCAACAGTCACAGTCATTTGACTAATGACGATGAATAATGCCAACCCTGCTCACAATGCGTCGTTATTATTACAACGTCGCGACATATGCGACGTGTCGCTAGCAGGCAAAGCCGCTATGATTTTTAGCGCTCATAATTTGGAATTGTTCTACATACATAATAACTACACAATTAATTAGCGATTGCTATTGTCGCACTCTCCACTTATCATATTCCCTAACCGGGAAAGTACTCATTTCTCAATGAGAATATCTGGCAACACTGTTGTATTACCCCAAACTTAATTTGAGTATTCTCGCCTAACCGTGTGATGATGTGATCATTTCGGGGAACTGAAATGAAGGGAGAAAATTCGTAAATTGTGCAGCCAATGAATGAATTTGTGGTAATTTGTGACAATTTGTTAGACAAAATAAGAAGGTTTGAGTTCAAATGAGAGAAACCAGTGCTCAGAAAGAGTGAAAATGTGCTAATTGTTGCAAATTGTTGCAATTTGTGAAGCAGTTGTGGAATTTTGATCATTACCACTACAAATGCAAAGAATTCTCTCTTGATTTCAATCCCTTGGATTATTCGTACCGCGTTTATCATCATCACCTGTCATCAGCAATCATTGATCTATTGTTCCCAATTGCGAATTGAAGATAGCAAGAGGAACCAAAACAAAACATGTTTTGGTTCTGCTCGTGGCAGCAAAAGTTTACTGCTGTTCCGGACGCCGGAGAAAACCGTTAGTTTCAACAAATGTTTAACCATACTTTTTTTGGGTATAGTCTAATTAAAAACAGTATTTTTTGCCTTATCCAAAACCCCGCTTTAGCTGCTTCAGTCACTTGAAAACGAACCCACATTTTTAGGATTTTAAGCAACCGAAAAAACTTCTTCAAATAACCGTTACATCTTCAATAAAAGAAGTACAGGCCTGTTTCGATTTTTGCAACACGCCCGAACACATTGTGATGCCAAAATCATAAGGTGTTTTTTTCTAAACTTTTTTAACTTGTAACTAAAATAAACCATTGTTATTATCATAATAGTCGTTTTTGGTCAGTTGTTGATTATTTTTAGTCAATTTTATTCATGTTTCAGACACATTTTGATTTTTTTTCTTTTCCTTTTAATGATTGTTGTCATATTTGAAAAGACAAATATAAGGTATCTAGTGTTGTTTCAAAAACCCGTCCGTGCCAATATCAAGCTGGGTCTGTATCTGATACCTTAAAATATATTATTGTTATTAAATTACAGGCAAACATTGGGAAAGAAATAAACAACTGATGGAAGATATTAATTTAATTTATAACTATTTCCAAAATATCAGTTTTAAAAACTCAAAAATGAGACTTTAAATTGTTAAAGTTTTTTTTCGGCGCATTGCATTTTTCTCAGATTTTCTTTCGGGGTTTGTTTTGAAAAAAAAAATTGGAATTTCATCTACAGATTTTTCAAGTTTTTCTAGAAAAAAAAACTTTATTTGTCTGGCCAGGATATATGCTTCGAAATATAAGGAATGCTTACACTAGGCCCCCTCCTGAATTTCTATAAGTTTAAAATTTGTACCACGTTTGTACCGCTCACAAGTGATTTTTATCCGTTCGTGAATAAAAAAATCTGATACTTATACAATAATTTTTTATAATTAAAACCAGTGGAAAAATATAGTAAAATTTTTTAACATATTTTACATTTTTTTGGAAATTTTAATTTTTGATATTTGTATGCTTTATTTCTACACACTATTAATTTTTTGGTGTAAATTTATGTCAAATAAGATGCACAAAATTGAAGCATCATTTTTGACATAAAATTAATCAAGAAAAAACAGAAACGCTTGAAGCCAGAAATTCTCTAACTGTAATTGCTTGGCATTTTAGACCTAATATTAAATTATAAATGATGTAAATTTAAGTCAAATTTGATGCACAACATTGAAGCATCTTATTTTACATAAAATTAGATCGTCGAAGATATAAAATTGCGTTGTACATGTTTTTTGGTTAGATGAGCTTTCGGGACATAAATATTAGAGACATAGGTTTGATGAGTTTCAATTTCTTTATTTCTAACGCAGCTTATTCACAGACAACACCATAAGAAACATTTGGCGCTGGTTTATAGATAAGGGTTAATGATGGTAGCTTGATAAAATGTACTTTTCGAGAACTCGGCGACTTTTTACCAAAGGGCCAGCAAGGGCCGGCGCTTCATGGTCGTTTTAGCTCAAACCGGCGAGTTGTTTCATGAAAGGTTGCTGGAACCAAAAGAAAAAAAAAACAAATAATAAAATAACATTTTAGAAACTCGCCATTTAACATCAACAATGATAGAATTAAACTTTTTTCAAAAATGTTAAGTACAAACGCGTACGTGATATTATAAAGAGTTACAATGGAACGGTAAAAAAAATATGTTATGAAAAATTTATTATCATTTTATTATGTGCATGGAGTTAAAGAGATCATTTTATGTTAGTTTTCACTAAAATCCAAGGATGAAAATCCCTGAAAAAAAAAAAAAAAAAAAAAAAATCACTAAAATCCAAAAATGTTGTCTATGGCAGGACACAACTTTATAATCAAAGTTTGTGCCAATGGCGTTGAAGCGTAGAAAACATACTCAAATCAATTACACAGATCTTAAGGCTGCGGGTTTTTGAAAATTGAACATCCATTGAAATCTATCATACAAGAGTTTTTGACAAATTATCATGAAAGTATTTTAAACGTTGATTAAAAAAACAAACAGGAGAAAATTGTATTTTTTCTATTATTGTCTATTTTTGTTAAAAATTCAAGTTGAAATCAAGTTGAAATGAATTTCGAATATTTTCTTGTCCTGTCATAGGCAACAGTATGGTGTCCGGTTGTAAACAACAGACTTTTTTTTTCAAATTTTATCAATATTTTTTTGTACTTCAATTTTGTTATCTTTTCAAACTGTTGCTAAACCGATTACCAGAATTATTTTAAAATCAAAATCTAGTTTTTAGTGAAGTTAGTACAAGACTAATACAAATGATAAAACTGGGTATAGGTAATTAAATGCCAAAATAAATTAATTCAAATTACTTACCATTGAATTACCATCACGATCAAACAAGATTATCATTTTACACCATTCTCTTGCTCCAAAATGTTCGTTCATTTTATAGAAATTTTCTTGTCGTCTGTCGAACAGATTCTCCCAAGACTTCGATTTGTCAGGATCTATAGAAATAGAGAAAAATATATTGCTGGCAACAATGCTTTCTAAAGGACATTAAAAAATAAATGAAAAATCGGTAGTTTAAAGTGGAAACTAAAAGTATGGGTACTCACTTTTTACTATTTCGGGGTTAGAGAATTTTTTCCTGGGATTTTCATCTGTTTGAATGATTCACCCCTAAAAGGGTTCAGAATAGCGGAGCCAATTTATTCGGCACCAGCCCTTGGATGCAATATATCAGTCTTCAGCCTTTAGGAATCGATTTCTCTTAAATATGTTTCTTGGTATCAAACCAGACTCACTTGTGATTCATTGGCTTATCCTTATTATAATTGAAACAACATGTGCAGAAAATATCATTATCGACGAGTAATTATTTGGTGAATAACTTATTACTCAGGAAGCATATTCCGAAATATTGATTTCCACTTATTGATCACACGACACCACCGTGAGAGATCGTTCACTACTTCAGCTTTGGCCAGAAAGGAATCATGTCAAATATGTGATGCTACTTCATCTTGCAATAATTTCTCGAAGGGAGGCATTTCAATCTCTTTCTGTTGTTATTCATCCTGCTTTTACTTCTCACCCACTAGGCAATGAAATCTGAAAGAAAATGTTTTTTTTATCGGTACAACTTTAATGAAGTAGAAAATGAAACTTACTTGACACAATAAATTAATCCGCTCGTTGAATAACATAGTTTCTTCTTAGATCCCGTGAACTGGAGCCTTTTGATACGAGAAGGGTACATCTTTTCCGGAGGATCTGGATTTTTCTGAGACTCTTGTACTACAATGATTCGAAGTAGAACAACTTTTTTCATCCTAAACGCTCTCTCGAACTGTTGATGCCTGCTGGACGGTGCCACGAAGCTAAGTCCCCTTTTCACCGCGCTGGGAGGTCTCGATGGAGCAGCTGTTGATTACGTGGTTTCCGGTAGAGATAGTTCGGAAAATTTGAGAAGCATTCCGTGATTTACTTCTGTTTTTATTCGAATTTGCAAACAATCACTGTCACTGGAAGGCGGAAGCAACCACTGGAGAAAACTTGAACTGCGCAAGCACAAAACAAAACAACACTCGAGCAAAAACAAAAAACGACCGACCAAAACAAAACCACCATTTTGACGTTTCCTTTTACGATGCCGAACAGGGAAGCCAGGTGTACTGAAATTTTCATAATACGCGAATGAAAATTGGATACGTAAAACACGTAGTTTAACAAAAATTGTTTAGACTTAGTTAGATTACGGTAAATATTTTTATTTGCGACGGTAGGTACAATGTGATGTAAAATTGGGTGCTTTTATGATTAGGTCATAACAAAATTGGGTCTTTTGAACTTTATGGTTTGTGTTATTTTATGAATTGGTGTTGTATGTGTTGTTTAAATTAAAAATGCTGTAAAATTAGATCTTTGCAACATTCCGTCACAAAAATTTTAGGTCTTCAAGCGTTTCAGGCACGTTTAAAATTATAAAATTTTTGGTGTGTAGGCTGTTTTGATATACGTTCTACATGCATTATAGAATGGAAGTATGAAAATTTAAAATACAGCGTTAACTTACCAAAGTGGAGGCAATATACATACATAAATCTCATTTCTTTCTAAAGCGACGAAAACTACATCATTTGAGCGTTATCCGACTCCTTATTCGTACCTAATGCAAGAGAGCGCAAGATTTTGTTCTCATATTCTCCCAATCGTTGCTCGCGACATTATTTTCCAGTTCTCTCATTCGTCAATATTACTCAATTCCCATCTGTTTTTTAGCCATCTGGATGCACTGCTGGTTGTAAATAGAGATAACATGACGTTGATTTTCTCACTTGAAGCCCGCGCGCGATCAAAATCCTTTCATAATTTACAAACATGGCGGACTTTCTAAATATCATAGCCAATTTAAACTGACTTCAGGCATTTTATAGGATCTATCACTATACAGTTGGAATTGCGATTCTAAACACCATTTTAAACGACTTAAATTATCATTGCTGATAGGATTTCATGTTTGCTGAACGATGGAGTTGTTTTGAAATGCGATCAAAAACAGTCGCAAATAGGTGAATTTACGTCACAAAAAAAGAAAACTTTTAAACTTTACGAGAAAACTTTGATATTTTCTAACAAAAAGAAAATTTTGAAAATGATAAATTTTAATTTTTGGCATATCGGTGAAATGTAGTTCTGAAATTGATAAAGATGGATAGAGAAGTGAGGAGAAAATTTACAGATGTTGAAAAGAGCGAAAGAGCATTTTTGCGAGGAAACTTATCACGTACACCATACTTTACCCCGCAACATTTCATTATTTAGGAGAAGTAGTACCGGGATAGAGGTGGCACTATCTTAACTTATACAATGAAATCTGGTTGGTCCGAAGTCTACATGTGGTGAACACGTATACTCCGGACGGCCATAATTACTTTGAACATTTCAGATTAGTCGAGAAAATCAATTCACATAACAAAATCTTTCAAAATTTTCACGAATGAGTATGAGAAATCCAACTTAAATAGGCCTTTATTTTCGAATATACCTATAATATATCGAAAATCTGTTATATCAGTGAAAATTTTCAAATTTTTTTGATCTTCGACACAGATTCATTAATAAAAGTTTGCTCAAAATTCGGTAAAATTTGCAGATTTTTCTGAGATTTGTAAGCCTTACCTTAGACTAGACACAGATTGGATTAATCGCTTCAATTTAAGTGCGTTCTTTGCCAATTTTAGCTAAATATGAATATGTATGTATGTTGGTGATCCACCATGGGTGCACGGATTCACCGCAGTTTCTGCCTAAGTATGTGCTCACATGCATTCTTTTAGATTATTAAGTTCGACAAATCTCCAATGCAACGCGTACATCATACTCGGACCCCATAGCTTCGTATGAACTGTTATGGATGAATGTATTGTGTTGATGTAGGTTTATTTTGGAAGAACGAGTCAATCAGGTGGGCTAGTTTACTTACAGGTATTCCGGCATCCGTGGCCAGTTGGCAACTGATTGAACATTTTTGTTATATAGTGATGAGGAAACACATGAGGATGAGGAAACACATCTTACCTGTCGGCCACTTATGGGATTCGAACCCAAAAGTTTTCTTGCCGATACCGGGAATTGAACCCAGTACGCCTGGCATACCAAAACCAGACTCGCGCCAGCCTATCTACTAGACCACATCGGCGCTACCAATTTTAGCTAAATATGAATCCTTAAATAACCTCTGAATTGCACCAAAGAGCGAACTTGAGTGGTTTTGGACATACGCAAAGGTTTTATGTATACTATTGAATAACCACAATTACTGTTAAGCAACAAAATGTCGCAAAAAGTATTGATATAGCTAAATTAAGCCAATGTTTTCTATATCAAATCGGTGCAAAACATTGTAACATTGAAAGTGTCTGTTTCAATCGCCCTGTTCGTCTTCCACTTTCTTTGAAGGCTGTGAAGCTGTGAGTATCGTTTGCTTGATTTGAAATTTGTTACTAATGGTACAAATAGATGTAGCTTATTGTGTTTAACTACTAATTAACAACTGTTTTTTTTTCATTCAATTTATTTTATTACTGTTCAGTTAAATGTCTACAAATGCCTCAATTTATTGTTATTTTAATTTGATTAAAACCAGTTTCGGAAGTTTGTTTGAAGCTCGAATAAAACATCATACTTTAGGCTTTTTTCTTATTCCTTTGAAGCTACATTAAAACGCATAGGTACATATATCGAGCTTATAAAATGGTCATGTCGCAAAACCGTAGAAACAATTATTCTTCAATAAATGTGGTTAACGCATCACTCTAAGCAAAGCACATCAACGGGCCAATGTTTTGTTTATTATTGGGCTCTATTTGTGTTATTTTTGTTTTTCTTACGACATCTAAGACCATCATAAATCTTCCATTTGGTTTTTATAATCTTATTATTTATGACCATTCTTCGGAGCACGTCGTCGTCTTTCTTTCGCTTTCTTCATTCTCTCGTTTCGAATCTAATGCTGAATGCGAAATTGTTTTCTCTCAAAGTCAACCCTGTCGAGTTTTGTCCTTGAGTGTGCGTCACATCTTTTCAAAATCTGATCGCCGGAGTCGCTTCCGGAAACCTAGAATAATATCTCATAGGCCCATTATTCTCCGGCCAGTTTTGTTTATTTCTCATTTGGCATCCGTAGCATCCGTTCATTTCCTGACTGCTTGTTTGCGTTTCACACCGAAATTCCGACTCACCGAGCAAGAAGTTCGACAAACGATCAACCTAATTTTGGCTGCAATAATAAAGCACTTAAGAATCATCATTTTCTCGTGCTTTTTCGGTTCTACCTATTCTCCCTGCTCTGTCAGTGCTGTATTTGCTTGCCTGAAACCTGGACAAGGAATTGGGACACACTGTTTGGCCTCACAAGAGACAGTTTCAAATTAAAGCCGCTTTGTAATCGGATTAAAACTTGTGATGATAATGATGGTGGCGACGGAGCCTCCAGGAAGCTGTGTTGAATTAAATTTGTTGAAATAAGCATAGTCGAAGACAATTCTAACACTTAAGTTTTACAAAGTTTGTGATCATAATTTTAAAGGTTATTTTTTTGGTACAAGCCATCATTTGAAATCATAAAATTGTCATTCTAAACTGCATCCTGGAAACCACTGAGCACCCATATCCTGAATTCTTTGGTTTGGCTTTTTCTCGCACCATTTATCACGGTTGGATCCAAATGAATGGAGCAAATTGAATTTTCCGAAAAACACGAATAACCAGCAATCCAATTGAACTCGATTGCCTCGGAATGATATAAGTATTCGGCATAGTAAAACCAATTTGCTCCAAACCATCAATCAATTAATTCCACGTCGGCCATTTTTCCTTTGCATTCTTTCCTCGTATCCCATTCTTCGACCATGGTACAGCTTCCGGGAGGATGCTTGCAGGATCATCTTTTCAATTTTTTATCTTCTCCACTGCACCGCCACATTTCCATTTCCCCAAACGAAGCTCGTAAATTGATTGCTATCGACAAACTATATTCCCATTGCTGACCGCCATACCTGGATTCTGTTTTTTTTCTGCCGAGCGTCGGGTATGCAACGTCATTTAGCAATATTTCCTCGATGGCAATAAAGAATGTTCAGCGCATATTCTCGACTGTTTGGAAACATTCCGACAGAATGAATGGGTGTCGGAGTGATCGTTGTTGTTTTATACTGCGCTTTTTTATTCCCGGCTTTATTCGAGGCAAGGTTCCTCTTCCGACTATTGAACGGAATTGGAAAGAGGGTTGTCCATACCGGGGAAATTTAGAGCAGGCTATATTTCCTTTGTTCCTTTACCTATCGAAGCTCAATTTCAAACCTAAACTTTCTTGACCATTCATTAACTCCAATGAAACTGTCTGAAAAGATTCCAAAATATGTAGGTAACTATTTCCCGATTATTTATTTTAAAATTTCATAATAAGTTGTAAAACTAAGAGGTGCCATTATCCCTAGCCTTGTTAAACATACCGCGTTGTCCGAACCATGCAAATTTATGCTCCACACATCCAACCTATCATCCTTGTATAGCGCATGCATTCAATCGAATTTCGGGGTGGTGCTTGCATATATGAACCCCATCACTTCTGGATCCGGCGGTCATAAATTGAACCAAACGGCAAGAATGGGTGAACATCGAGTGGCAGCACGGTTTTTTTCCCCAAAACCTTCACACTCCAGCTCAAGTGGCTGAGAGTTGTTAGCTTTCCGAAAGAAAGGAATATCCATACACAGTTTCGAATCATGGAGCCGATATATGCATAAAAATCAAATAAAAATGATTCAATTGGAATGAAAATAAAATTTACAGTAGAAAGATAGAGCGTTGCGCTTGTGGATTCTCTTGCCCTTTTAATCGGTTCTTGTATACTGAAACATAGATTCAGTCAAAGCTTTGCGATAACGATAACTTATCTTAACAATCTAAGAATTTGATTTCAATGGAAAATGTACAGCGTGCACCATGTAGATGTATCTGATTTTTACGTTGAATAACTCCGCCATTTTTCAGTCAATTTTCAACAATAAACCAGATTCTTTCAGGACATTTATTCCAAACTGGAATAATAATGAAATGTTGTATAAATGAACACCCCCAATCTGATAGGCTGGTAGCTCTTGCACGAGCACTCTGTATAACATTGGTCAGCATTTCGGGCATTATAATTGCTAAGAACAACTTCACTGCTGTTGGGGGAAAGTGGTTGAAATTTTGACACTTGTTGCACATTTTGAAAATTTTACCATGCAAAAATGTTTTCAAGAGCTTTGGCCGTGTTTTTTTAGCACTGTTTCGATTCCAACCGTGTGTGATAGAAATATAGCTATTTTTGCATCACAGCAAGCGAGAATATAACAAGTTTGTAAAAACTCTTGAAGGCCGCAGATCTTGAAATGTTTTCGGCATTTGTTTATTTGTTTATTTGTTTATTTGTGTAAAAACATCAACGGATCACCTGTTGATCCTAATGATAGCTTAATAAAATAATGAGTTACAAACAAGTTAAAAACTACCTTAGTCTACACAGTCCTCGATACCATTAAAATTTTTCTTCGGAACGTGGCTCTTGAAACGTCGAAATCGAAGTACTCGGCGAAGCGGTTAAAAGTTCTAAAAATTCCTATAAGAGCGCTGTTGGTTCCGTAGTTGTTCAGCCGGATTGGAACATAGAGCTGCAGATTTTGGTTCCTTAGTCCTCGGGGTCGCACACTGAGGGGAATAGCTTCCAGCAACACGGGAGAGTCAATTCTCGACGCGAGAAGATCAGCTACGACTAAAACACGTGCAGCGTTTCGGCGGACATGAAGTGTGTCCAAATCAATAAGGCGGCAACGGCTTTCGTAACTCGGTAAACGAAACGGATCTAGGCAGTTCAAGTGTCTCAGGGCATACCGCATGAAGCGCCGCTGAATAGCCTCAATTCGTTCGGCTCCATTCTGGTAAAATGGGCACCAAACTGCTGATGCATATTCGAGAGTAGAACGAACGATGCTGCAATACAAGCTTTTAAGGCAGTACACATCTTTGAACTCCTTGGTTACGCGAAATAAGAAGCCAAGACTTCTAGATGCTTTGTCAACGATGTAATTCGTATGAGTCTTAAACTCCAGCCGATGGTCTAGGATCACGCCCAGATCGTTAATGTGGTTCACCCGGGCGATGGTTTCGTTACCAAGAGTGTACTCCGCGTGTAAAGAGTTCCGCTTGCAAGAAAATGAAATGACAGCACATTTACTCCGGTTCAGAGGCAGGCAGTTGGTGTCACACCAGTGAGCGAAGGTATTGAACTGCCTTTGCAAGAAATCGATGTCCTCTTGGCTATTGATGGTGTGGAAAAGTTTAAGGTCGTCAGTATACGCAAGTTTAGGTCCATCAAGGACAGTGAGTACATCGTTAAAATAGATGACAAAAATTAGGTCCCAAGTGGCTTTCCTGAGGCACGCCTGAACAAGCGGAGAATTGTCTTGAGAAAAAAAATTCCTGTTTGAACTGATTATTTTCGTCCCGTTAAGTAGCTTCGAAACCAGTCCAGTAGAGTTCCACAGAATCCTAAGCGTTAGAGTTTAACAATTGCAATATCGTGATTTACTTTATCGAAGGCAGCAGACAAATCAGTATAGATGGCGTCAGTTTGAGACTTCATGGCAAAGCTATCTTGCACGAACGATGTGAAAGTCAGCAAATTTGTAGTCGTGGATCGTTTTGGCAAAAATCCGTGTTGATCGTTGGAAAAGTATTGCTTCGTGGACGAAAAAATCGGATCGGAGTGAGACTACTAAAGCTGGATGATGAGAAACAACTTTGACGAGAGGAGCGGGAGCTAAATCAATTGTCGGATTCCTGAAGCCTTCGTTTATGAAGCAGAGGTCTAGCATACGGCCGTTATCTTTTTTTTTTTGTTTCGATTATAGTCGTTTTACCATCTTTATGGCATTCGCGACTTTATCAACGTTGCAGTTGGCGAATCGTTATTGAAAAACTATCCGGTACAACTGTGTTCGATGTTTACTCTTGGGCTCGAACTCGCGGACATCGGCTCAGGAGACAACAGATTTGCCAACTGAGCTTTATCACAAGCCCACGGCCGTTATCGTTTTCGAAGCTGTTGATCTGGCGAAGAGTCGCGGTGCTCAAAGAGTCCAGGAAGATGTTGGAAGGAGCCGAGAAATATGGTAAAGGTTTTAAAATATGCTAAAAGTGTCAAGATTTCTACCACTTTCTCCCAACATCAGTGAACATGCTCTAAAGCTTGCTTCAGATAGAATTGGAACAAAAACAATTGCCTGTATTACTGTCATTATTATTGAATTCAAGATTATTTTTTTTAAATGTAGCGTTTTTTCATACTTTTAAGAAAAAATACGGATAAAACTATTCGGCACGGTTTCGAAGGAGTTTTCGAATTTTTCCTGTATTGCCATGAGTCTCCTCTTCATGTTTACCCAGTATTTCTCAAAAGAGTGGAACTGGGGGCATTTGTGTAGGTTAAGGGTTTTCGGAACAAACTGGACCCCTGCATACCATTTTTGAACGACTTCGCTGTAATGACACCTTGCCAAATCTTTCCAAAACATTATGGGATGGTCGTGGGATCGAATGAACGGCAAAATTCGTTTTGGAGACACTCTTTTTGGTATAGTTTCGACGTCATTGTCTTATTTGTAACGAAAGATTTCGTTTTTTGCCACAGCTACCCCCCCTGCCATATCATAAATTTTAGTGAAAATTTTCGTCAATAAAAAATTTAAATTTCGTTGGGACATCCGAGCCGTTGCCAAGTTAAATAATTGACCTGGGATTTGCTCGAAGTCAGCCTTGACATAGGTTTCATCGTCCATCAGAAGACACCCGTCGAAATTAGTCAGCACCTGGTCGTATGGCTTCCGAACACGGATTTTGGCCACATTATTCTGTTTTATTGACCGATTTGGCTTTTTGCTAGCTTGATACGACTCGATTCCTTCCCGGAATTTTCCTCACGGTACTATGGGCAGCACCAAATTTTCTGGCCACATCACGGTACGACAGGTTGAAATTCTTCATAATCGTCTTCAAAATCTTACCACGCAGTTTCAGGTCGACAGTTCCACTCCAACGATTGGCTTGAGGCTTCCCAAATGTCGTCAATGTTTCCTTATACCGTTAACGCTCCATATGGTATTTCTGGGCAATTTCAGTTGTTTAGCTAGCCTAGAAGCATACCACAATGGATTTTCCAAATAGCTGTGCTCAATTTTTTCCTTCCTTCGGCATCCATGTTGATTGTTTACAAAATACAGTCGACTTGCGGAATGTCAAAAATACATACACTCTTAGCCACTACAAGCCAAAATGAAGTTGTAATGCCGCAGAATCGGATGAAACTGGCTCCCGACGAAAATAAGTTTGGGGGGGATTTTCCAAACTTGAGAATAAACGTCATTCTCGCAACTTAATTTTGGGGTGTTGTTATTCGGCAGGGATTTTTCGTTTTAAGAATCGTTTATCAAAAGAGATTATACATAGTTAATAAGGGAAATTTTATTATTTAGGATCAACATATTTATTTTATTAATGAAAACATGTTTCATGCAATTTGATAAAAATTGAATCTTTTGGCATCGGGAAGCATGCATACATTTATCCAGGTTCGTTTGTTTATGTTTTTAAAACAGAAGTGATAGAAGTTTTCGGTTTACCCGCATAAATGTGGATTGTAACCAAACGATTGCTTAAAAAGTCAAATGACGGTTTTATTAAGCGTAAAATAACGTTTGGCAAACGATTTTACGAATTCTAAAATACATAGCTTGAATCGTGAATTCTGAATTGATTGTATTTTAAATATGTTGTTAGGTTATGTAACTGTTTAAAACTGTTAAAGTCGTTGTATGGGAGGACTGTTCTACGAACAGTTAGCTAAAGGTTAAAAAATTGTTTGAGAAAACGTTTTCTGAGGATGAAACGGTCATTGTTACAGTTTTATTACAGGAACCGCGTAGCTTAACTTTTTAGGTAAAAGTTTTGTAACGATTCTACATTACGTTCTTCCAACGCTAAGCAAATGATTCATGGAAACGTTTGTGAATGCAACACGCACACATACATAATATGTTGACAGTTCAATGGAAATTTCGGATTTTGTTTTTATTGAAATTCAAATTATCACATTTTATGAGCATTTTATTGTCTTTCTTGATGAAAGCCGAACCTGTTCAGCACTAACACCACACCGTTCCTGTCTGAAGGAATTTGAGCCGGGAATGTATGATGTGCTCCATAACGAAATGCCGTTCAGAGTTTCCGGAACAACCTCCGGCACCCGCATGGTGTTCGGAGGGATCGGCAAGGGATGGTAGTTCGGCTAGAAGCACTTTATTTCTCTTCAAAGATGCTGGAGTTGCCTTGAATGTTTCATCTGACATTTTTTGTAGCTGTGGAAAAAGAAATGGTTAATGCTCAGAAATTGAATAATATGAATTGCCCTCTCTTACCTGGATTTTATGGTCCGTTATGCTGCACTTCCAAATAGATTCGAAAGAAATTCAAAATTTTGGATGAAAAAGCGTCTGGTTCGGGTGAGGAAATTTTTCATTACTCTTCTTCTTGAAGTTTTCTTGTTCCTTGACACGCGTTTAGGTCAGAGGTGCCAGGTGTCCTGATTTCTCAGGATTTGTCCTGATTCTGAGAAACCGTCCTGATTTTTCAAAAACGCTTGAGTTGTGCTGATTTTTGAAAAATGTTCTGGTAAATGCCCTGGTTTTCATAAAAATATTTCAATTATAGCTGAATTTATATTTGAATGATGAGGACAAGAAGCATAAATCAATTATAAAACAGTTTAACTTTAACCGATGATAATCTTTGACTGATATGATATCAGCGGTGTTTTTAGATGTAAACTGCAGGCCAACGAAGGTACGTTTAGTCAGCTGAACCAAATTAAAAAAAAGAAATAAAGGGATTTTGCAGGATTTCAAAAGAAAACTTGAAATTTGGATTCATTGGACCGTTTTGAACTTTAATGCTGCTTGGTATTAATATTTTTAATTGAATGAAAATGTTTTGTATAGATATTTTCATAAATGTATGCTGATTTTTTGCAAAGTCACCTGGCAGCTCTGATCCGCGTTTCGGCCAATTTTTGACATAAGTCATGGACGCTATGGGTAACGGTTCGAGATCATTTTTACATTATTGAAAAATTGAAGTAAACCGTTCATATTATTTATCCACCGTACCAGATACCGTCACTTTTCCACATGAACGTTCATGTTTCGTTCTTATCGTTGTCGATCTAAAGTTTAATATAATAGCTACGTTTACAGAGACACTCACTTTTTCTGAAGCCGTTGGTGTATCGTAAATACTGTTTGAGATATAGTTTTTTAGTATGCGGGTAACCTGTATCAATCTCGTATACCTGAAATGAAAAATGAAGATAATTTAGAAAAGCGATAACACAAGCAAGCAACTACTTATGAATACTATTTCTCACCTTCGTATAGAAACTGGAATTGGTGAATCTAGACTGAATATTTGGAACTGGTGAAAACTATGCTAAATCCTTACTGGAAATGTCTAAATTTATGATGAAACGGTTTTGGGGAAATCTTCTCGTGATTTATTCTGTCACTGCAAATATAATTGCAGTTGCGTACAGTTGCAGTCTGTTCCGGGTGGCTCCAGCATATTGTTAATTGTTAAGTTGGAGCTCCGTCCTACAGTGGGTGAAAGTTCCGATTTTCCGAATAGTTTCTTCCTTCTTATGGCCTGCTGGTTTTTTTCGGTATAAAGATTAGAATTTTTTTTAAGTTACAAATTCGCCTGCAGCAGATGCTAAACCGTGAATTACGAAGAAGAGACGTCCGGAGAATAAACGTTTCCTGGGAAATTCTCTAAAAGTTTTAAGAAAGCAGAAACCATATATTAGAATAATACTTATAACCTGCATTCCAGACATTTTCCTCGATTGCGAATTAGTTGTTTGGGAACACAACAAAACAAACCAAAAACTAAGGGAAATTTTTTTTGGAGCAGTCAGTTCGGTCTACGAACTTTCTTTTTGGGATATTGACAGCAACCCAAAATTAGGAATGTCAGCTGAACTTTGTATTGATGCCCTGGCGTTCTTAAGTTTGGGTTATTATTGTTCTGAGTGTACGTGAAGATGAAAATATTCCCGACACGTGGGCGCCAAGAACTTTCAAATTCGTCCACCAGGAGCGCTACAATATGACCAAAAGTTTGTTCCAATTCTTAAAGAGGCCAGCTTAAATTCAGGCTATATTTAAGTCGTCAATTAAGCTCCCAAAACGTCAGATTATCGAGCGTGTCCGATTAACGAGCAAATACTGTAGATGAAAATATTTGTTGATTTAACCCAAGTGATTTAAAAAAATGCTTACGGGACTCAATTAGGTCTGTTCATATCCCGACCGTTTTAAAAAAAGAAATTTTTAACACTGTTAGAAAAAATTATTCCTATGATTTAACAAAAAAAATCTATCGAAGCTCCCAAGACATACCCTCACATAAAGTAAACTTAGGCCCTCTCAACTGTTCCGCATCATTGTCAGTCCTCTCTGCTATGATGCTGATCTTGCCGTGGAATGGTACTTCAGACGCGTAATTAAACGGCCATAATGAGGCTATAAAAGGAGCCTTCAAACAGTGGGTATTTGGGGAAACTTCCGAAAGGCGCGCTCAGCGTTACATCAGGCATCTGCCATTATCATCAACTCTGGCGAGTCAAGCTTTCATAAAACTCCGAGCAGGCAGAGCAAGACGCCCATCGTTCGTTGGCTGGCTGGTTTGGTTGGTCGTTGGTAAGCCACGTGCCCCCCTCGAAATTGCCACTTGGCCGACGATAATTATATGGTGCGAGGCAGTTATCCGGGAATAACAACAACTTGAACAACCATTCAACTGCAATTAACGGCTGTTAACTGATGGCTTTCCTTCTCCCTTTTTGTATCTTGTCGTTGTTACACAGGTGTGGTTCCAGAACCGGCGTACCAAGTGGCGCAAGAAGCATGCCGCAGAAATGGCCACGGCCAAGCGGAAACAGGAAGAGCTGGGCGATGGCGACGGGGATTGCAGCGAGCCGATGGACTCGGATTCGGAGAGTCTGGACATGGTGGACACCGGAAGCAATCGGAAGCGTTGCCGAATGGAAGATGACATGAGGCATTAGCGCTGAGGGGACGAGCGGAATTTTTAGGAAGTTCCTCTTTGCCATAGGTAATATTGTTGAGATTTAGTTGGCGCTTTCCGGAAAAGACGGGTTTCTATTCGCGGCTTGTAGCTCATGGCAAAAATAGGAAATGACGAGACATCAGCGATTTAAGTCCGTACTCAAGAGAAACAGCTTAAAATAATTTGAATTTCAATTAGTTCTTGAGATAAAAAAATCACATGACAAGGTTAAACAAAGACATTTTATTCACTATTGTTTGAAATTTTACCCTTGATTGTTAAAATTTTTTTCTAATTCTATATGATCTCAAAGTCCTACTTTTCCTGAAAAAAATGTTCAGAAGCTTATAATCCATGCATGGAAACCACTTTTTTCGGAAATATTCCAACTGTAGAGAATAAAAGAAAACAAAAATTTAACTTTGTAAAAATAAACATGAATAGTAGTGTTAAGCATGGTTGAAAGAAGGAAAAAGCTGTAAGTAAATTGAAGATGAGAAAATATCCTGACAAGAAAGTAAACAAATGCAGTTTAATTATACAAGATTTCGTAAGCAAAATTTGAGGAGGAGTAAAAGAACAAAAATCGAATTTATTATACATTAATTTAACCTAAATAAAACTGATTTTAGCAGTAATAATTGATAAATTTAGAGATGTGAAACACTGAGAGATGCCGTGTGAATGATGGTTTATGCAACGAGTGTGTGAAGTTAAAACACAAAAAAGCGTTCTTTGATGATAGGGTGCGAATGGAAACGCTAGCAAGGTATTTGGTACTGAAAACTAACATGATATAACTTAAATTCATTAGCAGGGTGAAATAAAGCCGCTTTGATGCACAGAATGAATGGCAATATTTCTTCCGCATTAGTCCTAGTGATTTGTAGATAAACGCGAATAACATTCCAGCTTTTAGTTCATATTAAAGTTATTATTTATTGGCAGGAAATTCAACAACTAAGACAGTGTTTCCGAAGCAAACAGTACAGGACAAGCATTTAGGAGGATATGTTTGATGTAAAATAAATCGAAGGAGATGAGTTAAGCTAACAATGATACTAAAACGCTATAGATATGTGCAAACAGAAAAAAAACTCCTTGTAAAAAGTTTCAATTCTCAGTATTAAAGCAGATTCCTTACATCTTAGTGATTATAAGAAAGTGAAAACTGATTATAAATACTTTATCCCTACAAAACAAGGTAAATCAAAACTAACACGAACCATCTGTAAATCTTTTTATAAGTTAAATAAAGAAGACACAAAATATAAACCCCGGTGTCGGATGTGCATTTCAAATAGAGAGGATGATGACATTCCTGTGGGATCATTTTCGTGGTGCTTCTTTTTCCAGGCGTATGGTATGGCACGTGTTGTTGACACTTCATCAAATTCGGCGTGACTAAATAAGGCAGTTTAGTGGGTGTTGGCTGAAACGCAATGTGCAGCCCCTTTTGGTAGGATTTGTTACTAACTATTAGCTTGCGTGTTCAACAATCACGGGCGTTGCTATCGGAGGGCGTTGTTTATGCTTTGCAATCAATCTGATGACGTGTGCCAAATCAGGACGTTGGATTTGCAATGCCGTATTTAGAACAGTTCTCTCTATACCAACACACACCGTATGTAGATTATGATGAGTAATCAATCAAAACAAGGCTTAATTAAACCAGGGTAAGTTTTTTTTTTCAAGGGAATATCAGAGTGATTTTTTTAAATGCACGAGTTTGAATTCTTCGGTTTATTCATTACATGATTTTTAACCTATAACTACAGTTTTTGCTTTACATATGCTAAGGAAGGTTGAAATAAAATATTAAAATACTAAGAAGTGAAGGAAGGATTTCTTATCGAGAAGTTGTTTTCATAGGAGGTAATCTTATTTTAATCGCCGCTAAAATATTATTTTGATTCTTATTTGATCTTAGAATGTCGCGGTCCAAAATATCGTTTTTTTTTTTTACGTTTTTATTGAAACACTCCTATATAGAAAACTAAACTCAAAAACCAATGTCTAGCTGGTACCGAAAACAAACAGAGTGACTATCGTCAAACGTGACATCATGCAACAGCAGAGTTAGATGCAACATTTGTATACCACAACACTTATTCAATTTTTATTTTTATTTAATGTAATAAAGTTATCATTAAATGATAAAAAAATGACAATGACATTGTTCTCACATCGTGAAAAGTTGCCAGATGAACAAATTTTTACATTTTCGATGCCGTTAAAATCTTTACCCAGTATGACGTGTCTTAATGATATTACCTACAAACTTCATATTGCTTTTATTATACTTTATCATTACTGTTGGTGTAGAGATATTTGTCGGACACTCATCCAAATTATTTAAATTAATATTTTTATAATTCAGTCGCAAATCTGGGCTAAAATACGTATAAATGGAAATCTTTTGAATTTCGTTTCCATATGCTGGAACATGATTGTTTTGCATCACGCGTTTGTTTATTTTAAAATTTCATTCATCCAAACATTACAATTTTAATATTTCAGCTAGTATAATTTTTTGTATTGTCTTTCACCCCTAAATCTATGCAGCGCCCTCATGCTTTTTCTTTGAAAACAATTTTGACAGAAAAAATGTAAAACAAAACCAGAAATTATAAAGTTTTTTTGCAACTTACCCTTATCTTTTTTAGCAGCGTGAAAATCTCATATTTTTGTTAATATGAAAATGACTGGTGAAACCAATATTTTTTTTGTCCCATCAACCTCGAAGCTTTTGATGTACAAGCGGTCTGATTATCAGTGGACATTAAGTATTTAGAAGCCATTGAAGTTGAAAAGTGTTGCATGATACCCCAGTTGACGGTATCAATTTTAATCCAGATTTTAATTTTCAAATATATTCAATACTGGATATGATGTTTGTCTTTGGTCTTTTGGTGAGATGACATTTAGAAGTTTGTTGAGCCAACCAAGCTATACGAAAAACTGATTTAGCATATGTTTACTATCCTCCAGCCATGTTTTGCCTAGGTATTCTAGATTCAGTGAAACAACGCTTCAATAAAATGATAAATGGGTTGACAAGTCAGTTGCTTCCTGAGCCGATGTCTGTGAGTTCGAGTCCAAGAGTAAATATCGCATCCAGCTGCTGTACCGTATAAGTTTTTAAATAACTGTCCGCCTACTGCTACGTTGATAAAAAGTGTTCAAACCAGATTGCGTGTAAATCGATTATTTTAAGGTTGCCAGAAATTTTTCAGTACGTATCCGGGCCGGACAAACCGGGCAATTTTCTATAAAAACCTGACAAAATACGTGCATTTCATTTCTAAATTGACGACAAAAAATCCGGGCAATATCCGGGCAAATTTTGAGAAAATCCAGAAATTATTCAACAAAAATCAAGATAAAAAATTGAAAAAAAAATTTTCATCAAAATTTATAAACAGATTTTAAATCGTATTTTGGGCTTCGAAAAAACCTTTCATGATTATTTTTGCAAAATCAGCTCAAAAAAATTTGTTTTGGTGGCTGAATAAAAATATTAACAACACAATTTATTCTTATTTTGTTTGTTTTGCATTTAAAGTGAAAAAAATCCGGGTAAAATCCGGGCATTTTTCAATGAAATCCGAGTAACCGGGCCGGGCCGGACTGTTACTAAATTTTTTATCAAATATCCGGGCAAACCCGGATAAAACCTGACAATCTGGCAACCTTAGACTATTTGTTTATTGAAAAAAAAAACAAAGTAGCTTTCGTTTTGAAGTTCAATATGTATAAAAGACGGAAAAAATATTCAATTAAGATTCCGGACAACCTAATCCAAATTGGTGAGACTTTTGTTTGACCCCTGCCATCAGATTTTGTACAGTCATCTAATCCACTTTCTTCGCCGTAGAACTCCAGTTTGCTTTGAACTGCTTCTCGCTGCTTACAGCTTTTCGGGTCTTCTTCTTAAAGGTCCTGCTTAACTATTTTGCTTAAACTTAAGCTTAAAATTTTTGTCCCGGAAGCTGTCTGAAATCTGCCTTGGCGTGGGTTTCGTCGTCCATTACCACGCAACCAAACTTTGTCAACAATGTCGTATACAGCTTCCGAGATCTTGTTTTTGCCGTAAGGTTTTACTTTTCATTTCGATTAGCAGTCACTACCTTCTTATAACCCCACTACCTTCTTAGGCCGCAGCCCGTGGCGTAGAGGATAGCCTTCAAGTTTTTTAAGCCAGCGGGTATGAGATCGAATCCCGGTCAGGGCATACACTTCGTCGTAAGGGGAACATACATATTGATCCGCACAAGGAGGATTCTAGCGTTCTGTAACCAGCGATACCACAAAAAAATCTGTACCATAAGTGTGTCTCACCCATAAGAGTCCCAATGTGACAGAAAGAGATACACTGATGATACAGATCAAAATGTGGCATCGCGCGGTTGACTTTTACTTGTAGACACGTTCGACGTTCCGTACGTAAGGGAGAAAGAATCAGTTTGCAACTTTGCAAGACGATTCTTTCGTGGCTGACGTGCGCTGCATGCTACATGAAGGGATCTCTTTGCACCTCTGCTTCTAAGCCAACGTTCATGAGATCGAATCCCGGTCGTGACATTACCTGGCACACATAGCATGATGAAGGTTGGCGGTTTTAGCATTAGTGAAATGCTAGCCGGGTATACCTTGGAATTGTACGCCTCAATGATGCAGCACATGCATGTGGATGGATCTTTTCAAGGGAACTTAGATTGCACTTGAAGATCCTACCTTGATATGTGTGTGCTCGTAATGCTACCGGTAAACAACTTCAACTTCAACCAATAGTGCAGGGATGTCAAGTAGCATAGCAAAGTAAAAAAAAGTAACGCGGGGTAAGACCACTATAGATCAACTTTAATGGTCGCAGTGGACTCTCTCCCCAACAGGAATAAAACGGAACGGGTCTTGCCAGTTCAGATGACGTAGGGCGTACCGCATGAAGCGACGCTGGATAGCCTCGATTCGTTCAGCCCCATTCTGGTAGAAAGGGCACCAAACAACTGAAGCATACTCGAGAATGGAATGAACTATACAGCAGTAAAGACTTTTCAGGCAGTACGATCAACGGCTGGAGTTTAAGACTCACACAAACTACATCGTCGACAAAGCATCCAGAAATCTTGGATTCTTATTTCGCGTGGCCAAAGACTTCAAGGCCATGCGAAATAAAAATCCAAGGTTTCTGGATGCTTTGTCGACGATGTAGTATGTGTGAGTCTTAAACTCCAGCCGTTGATCGAGAATAACGTCCAGATCGTTGATGTGGTTCACCCGGAAATGATTCCTTCTCCGAGAGCGTACTCCGCATAAAGAGGGTGTCGCTTAAGAGAAAATGATACGACCGAGCATTTACTGCGATTCAGGGGCAGGCAATTCAAGTCACACCATTGAGCAAACACATTGAACTGTTGCTGCAGGAAATTGGTGCCCTCTCGGCCGTTTATGGTGTTAAAGAGTTTCAGGTCGTCGGCATATGCAAATTTTTTGTAGTCAAGGAGCGAGAGTACGTCATTAAAATATATCACGGAAATTAGTGGTCCTAAATGACTTCCTTGAGGCACATCGGCGCGGGCAAGAAAATGATTTGAAAAGAAGTCATCAATACGAACGCATAACTTTCGACCTGTAAAGTAACTATGGAACCATTGCAGAAGGGATCCACAGAAACCCAGACGTTCCAGCTTTGCGATAGCAATATCATGATGCACCTTAGCGAATGCAGCAGAAAGGTCAGTATATATGGCTTCAGTTTGGGTTTTCATAGCAAAGCTGTCTTGCACGAAAGATGTGAAGGTGAGTAAGTTAGTAGTCGTTGATCAACCCGCGTTGATCAATGGAAAGTTGGTGCTTGAAGAACGAATTAGTGGGATCCAAGATAACCAAGGAATCCAAGATATACAATTTGGCTATCGCGCATAGAGCTGAAATTCCGCGGTAGTTGTTAACGTCTCTCTTGTCACCCTTCTTGTGAACAGGAAACATGTAGGCTTCCTTCCACAGTGAGGTAGAGATTCCAACACCCAGCGATGATTGGAAAATATGCCGAATAGGAAACAGCAAAAGTGGCATAAAACGCTTCAAAAAAAAGTAGCAGGTATACCATCCGGGCCCATAGATGTAGAGTTTTTCAGCTTAGCTGTCGCTTTCGATATAGATGCATCGTCGATTATGATACCCTTAAACGAAGAACCTATGGGCAATATATTTCCCACAGCTCTAGCCAGTTGCTCAGGAGAAATTGATCCAGTTGTAAAAATGCTAGAGAACTTCTCGGCAAATAGATCACCAATTTAGGGATCAGAGTTCACTGTGTCGCTGTTCAGGAATAAGTGAGACGGAAGCCCTGATTCTCTCCGCTGATTTTTCACGTGCTTCCAAAAAGATTTCGGACTGCTCTTGAAAATCTGTTGTAACCGATTAATATACATAATTCTGGCTTTCTTATAGGCAGAATTCAATTTGCGATATTTGTCCTTAGTGTAGAGGGACTTGTGCCTTTTGTAGTTGCGTAGTGCGCGCTGTTTAGCCGTCTTAAGTCTCCGAAGACTTCCAGTTACCCAGGGGGTCCGTAGATTGGTAGCCGTGCTGCGTTTTGGCACATGACGATCGATGATATAATTCACGAAGTTCGCAAAAGTCTCGGCAGCTGCATTGGGATTAGAAAAATAAAGCTCAGCCTCCCAATCCATGGATTGCAGGACGAGGGCTATAGCTTCGAAGTCAACGTTCTTAAAATCGAGATAGAAAGATGGGGTTTTCTCTTCTGAGCCATGTATTTTAGTGATATCGAGTGAAATCACTAAAGCTGGATGATGCGGGACAGTTTTAACAAAAGGAGCAGGAGCAGATTCAATCGCCGAATCAAGCAAACGGCCGTTCTCATTTTCAATTTTGTTGATCTGTCGAAAGGTCGCGGCCCTCAAGGATTCTAGGAAGATGTTGGAGGATGCCGAGAATGAAGAACGAGCAGGATCCGGAAATAAAAAGCCGCTTGGGGAGGAGCACCATTTCAAACCAGGTAGATTGAAGGCGTCGATGATGAGTATGTCGTCTGCCGGAGAGCAAATCAAGCTTACTTTAGAGAGGCAGAGCGAAAAAGATTCAGCTAAAGCCAAGCATCCAGAACGGTCAGGGGGCACGTACACTACGCACAAATAGAGCTTCCGATCTCCGAAATCAAAGCGAATCCAAACAAGTTCTAAATTGTCCCAGGAATCGTCTTCAATTGGCTGCGCTGGAAACGTAGATTTCACAAAGCGTAACACTCCACCACCAGTAAACTTTGTGCTGTTACGAGGACTACGGTCACAACGGAACACTGCGTAATCTGGGCCGATAATCTGACTAGAGAGGGTCCGGTTGTTGAGCCAGGTTTCAGTGACGACAATGACGTCGTAGCAGGAACACCGACCACCAACATTCTGATAGAAAATGTTGAAGGATTCGGACGATTCTAACGTAGCGCGGGATCGATGATCACTGGAAAGGAAAATTCCATCACGCGGAGAAAAACACTTAGTGATATCATAATTGCCAGAAAGCGCTGGCTGGAGAACCCCTTCGCCACAGACGAACTCAGGGCCGGGACGACTGATGACGCTGGCAGGAAACAGCCCGACTGAGTCGAAGGGCTCAGGGGTCTCCGTAGTTCCTAGTTCGTTGCGTCCCGGTGCTGAAGACCCGGAAGAAGTCGTAGGATTAACAAGGTTCGGAAGATATAGCGGGATGCATCTGTGGTGGAACGGAAACAGGATACGCGAATGGCAAGTTCTAGGCATAAGCTGGTACTTGCCTGTAAAAGAGGCCTGGAGTACCCCGTCACCAGGGCCAGGACGACTGATAACGCAGGCAGGAAACAGGGCGACTGAGTCGAAGGACTCCAACGTCTCCAAAAGGCTCCAATCTATGTGCCCTGGAGTTGAAACACAAGTAGAGGCTGGCGAAGTAACGGGCGTGGCATGTTGACAGCGCATGCAGGATCTGTGGCTACTTTTACACAAACACCTACAAAATGAGGTTTCAGGTTTTTTATATCAATGTTTAGAAAAACGGTATAACGTCTATAATCGAAACAAATAAAAAATGAAGTTCCATAAATTTTTAAAAATTTGATAGATAGCACTACAACAGACTGCAAAACGATATGACTTTTAAAAAATATCTAAGATTCAATGTGGTTCAAAACTTTCTTAAAATTTCATCATTATTCCAGTATTTTGCTGAATTGGAAAAAATAAACTCTCTTCTCTGAATTCAAATCAGACCCGAATGACCTCTGAGGTTAAAAGGTCTTAAATAAATATCAGTATCATAATCATCTGAATTCAAAATTACTAATTAGTGGCCTTCGGAAAAGTGAATCATTCAATTAAAACCTTCATTCATATCTTTAGAAATTTTCAACAGTTTTTCTAGAAAAGGGTCAAATTTCTGAAGTGAATAATCACCTATTTTCAGAACTTAACTCGAAAATAAGAGCTGATGGAAAACAACTACATGCAAATTCGGTATCAGTGTTTCAAATTAATAAAACTTAGCTGCTGAATTTTTCGCACCTCGATAAAATGTCTATTTTTGTTTAAAAGTGTTATGAGCGCCGATGTGGTCTAGGGGATAGGCTGGCGCGAATCTGGTTTTGGTATGCCAGGCGTACTAGGTTCGATTCCCGGTATCGGCAAGAAAACTTTTGGGTTCGAATCCCATAAGTGGCCGACAGGTAAGGTGTGTTTTCATTTATAACTGACTATATAATAAGAATACCTGTAGATAAACTAGCCCACCTGATTGACTCGTGCTTCTAAAATATACCTTACATAAACACAATCAAGGCCGTGCGAACGGTGGGGGTTTAGGGGTTTAACACCCCCCCCCCCCCCCCATGGAGATTTTTTCCAAGTAAAATTTTCAACGTAGTAAAGGAAAATTACTTGATCTTAAAAGGTGTTCAATAAGTTTTAACAAAAAAGTCAGAAATTTTTTCTCGCCTCCGGCGGAAATTAGTCTTAAATCACTCTAGGCTTGAGACATTCTATTTTATGGCACTACATACATATATGCCGTCCACAAATTGAAACTAATTTTTGCATTACAATTATCTTTTGTTTTGAAACTCAAATCTTGACATACACAAACTTTACCTCGTCTTTAGAATGAGTTTTTATTAAGAAGTATAATCAAACAGATTCAGAATTTGAGACCAACCATTTAAACTTAAAATTAATTCATCGAATACTAATTTTTATATCAACAAGTTGGAAGCCATGTATCATATGACCCACGATGGTCATCGGAATTAGCAAAACAAAATCTTAAACCTAGTATCCTCTACTTTATTACTAAAAATTTTGATTTACAAAAAATGCTGCCAATATGAAATATTCTTCAAGAAATCAATTCCAGTCTCAATATTATTATGTGTTTCTTGATCTTCTAAATGCTCAACATCACACTCAAAAACGTTTTGAGAAATGGCACATGGCCACAGAGCATGGCCGTAGGAACGGGGGGGGGGGTTTGGGGGTTAAACCCCCCCCCATGAGGATCCAAAACAGAAAACGAAGTATTCTACATTTAAAATTTTAAATTCAGATCCAAATTATGACAATAGAGTAAGGTGAATCAAGAATAACAATCAAGACTTAAAACTAATGCCAAAACCTCAAAAATACATCCCAAGTCTAAAATTCTGCTAAACTTTTTCAACATTTTCTCACTTTTTCATCGAAATTCAGATCTTAACATTATATTCCGAATTAAATTAAACCCATTTCAGAGGTTCTGATTCCATAATTCCCATAACCAAATTGTATTCCTATTTTCGTATTTCGGATTCTGTATCCTGTTCAGGATACCTGATTTTTCAGTTCGAATAATCATAAGAAATTAGAAATGAAAAGCTGCTTTGAAATCCTGGTTCAAATTTGGTTTTGCATTTCATATCAAATTTAAATCATGTCTTCGGAGATCATATGCATTTTCAATATTTTGATAATGGTTTCCGAATATGAAAAAAAAGTTTTATATTTAAATTCAAAGTTCTTAAACTTAAATTTTACACAAAATTCAAAAATTGAAGCTTCGAAATGGCAAACCAAAATTGAAAACTCAGATTCAGATCTTTGTAAATTCATATTTTAATTCTGATTCACAATACAGATTTAAAAAGAATTATTTGAACAATGAATTTAGATTAAACCTGAATTTCAAATTTAAATAAGATTCATGAATTAGGGCGCCAAAGCTTGGCTCATAAAATTCTGATCGGAAATAAGATTCAGAATTCGTATTTTTTGTATATTCAAAAATCGTAAGTAAATTCGGTAACAGACTGAAAGTGCAAGCTTTGAATTCAGGTTCAGAATTCAGATTCAGAATGCGGCTTTAAAATTTAGAAAAATTATCAAATTACAATCAACATAAATTGTTGGGGAATTTAAGAGATCATGAACTTAACAATTGCGGGCCAAATACGAGATATCTCGTTGTTTCGCTTGCCAACAGTGTGCTACACTTCGAAGTGTAACTCGAATGAACTGAATTTGAATGTTAAACTTTATTCGACAAAATTGACCAAAACATTTGCCGTAACTTAAAAATGCTAATTTTTTTAAATTAAATCCACAACTCCAGGGATTTCTCAGATATAGAATGCCGAATTTCGGAATTTCTCGTCATACATTTATTCGCGATCCTTGATGTGTTAAGATTGCTCGTCGGTTCAATTTTCAGATTTCAATTTTTCTAAACAAAATTAATTTGTAAACACAATTCAGCTGAAAATTACAAATAAATGGTAGAATTTCAATTCTTTGTTTTCTCCGAAAATCTCAAATTTTATCTATAAAAAATCACCACTGGATTTTCTCTATGGAATTGATTCGATTATGGAAAATATTTTCTTTTAACATCTTCACCTTAAAAATCTGCACAAAATTCTGTAGAATGATGTTTTATGATTAGATTCATAACGTTTAAATTATGCTTTTTAATGGAGCATACTAGCGGAAGCGAAAAACAATAATAATAAAAAATTGCAGTTAATATTGCACTTTTATACTAAAATCATTAATTTGGTTCAAGTTTGCATCAAGAAAATTTGAAGGGGAAATCTGAGAATTATAATCCCTTACTGATATTTATTAAATGAAAATTCAATTTATTTTCATCAAAGGTTGAAATCTTTGAACTTGCAAAACAGTTTTGAAGATTGGGCTTGTTCGATTTAAATATAGAATAAGTTTTTTTTAAGGGGATGGCTACCACGACATTGATCATGTTGTGTGGATGTGTGAACGGTTTGATCGATCGAGGGCTTGGCTACTGGATACCCTTAGGGCGCGACGTAAACCACCCGATGTTCCAATTCGAGACATCTTGGCAAACCTTGATCTTGAATATTTGTACCCTATCTACAAATATCTTAAAATGTCTGACTTGGTCGTTTAGTCCTCCTTCCTTCGTAACTTTTCCCCTGTATATGTACCCTATTAATCTTCATTTCATCTATTCAATAGAGCAACTTACTATCCAATGGGTTCCACAAACTCCACCAGAAGTCTGGCCAAGAAGATGACAATCTGGAGTAGCTACCGCATCCACAGCTACAGGAAGCCACCACCGAGCCCAGATGGAGAAACCTTTTTCAATAATTAACCCTAAATGCTCCCCTTCCCTCCCCCGAATTAGAATACAACTAACAGTTGAGTCGCCGCGACTATTACGGCCCCCCTTCTACTAACATAGATTAATAAAGTGATACACTCGGCAAAATGAAGCTTTATAAGTAAAATGCCTTAATAAACAAACCTATGATTAAAAAAAAAAAGTTTTTTTGAAAAAAGGAAGATTCTCCCGAAAAGCTTATTTTATGCCCAAATCAACTAAGTTTGATTTACCAAACTCTTAAACAAGTTCAAAGATTATAACCTACGATGAAACGAATTTAGCTCACCTTTTAGGTTTAGGACCAATTTTCTAAAGTTACGATTTAATACGAAAACTTTAAATGTCAAAGTGCTTAAAAATGAATTATCATAAAACTACAAACATGATTTGTTTTTCCTTTTTTGTATTCGTGAATTGTTGGGCAATAAATCATAGGTAAAAATCAGTCACCAAAACCCCCCCCATGAGTCTAGATCACTTTGGTGATCACTTTGGTGAATGGTGTAGACTTAATAAGCTATCAGTCAGCGTCTCCAAGTGCTCCGTTATAACATTCCATAGAAAGAAAACGCCAATTTTATATGATTATAACATCGATAACCAGCGCCTTGACAGGGTATTTGAAGTTGACGACCTTGGAGTTTTTTTTTTTTTTTTTTAAATATGTCTTTATTTGTATCAAATCATCATTACACTTATATTACATTATTGCATTAAACTAGGTGTTCAGCTCAATAATGAACTGTTCATAGCCCTATAAGTAACTAGATTATAAAAATTTATTTATAAGATTTTAATTTGCTGAGCGCAATCAAGTTTTTAATGTAGGAGAACATCCTGTAATAGCAAAAATATTTTATACTTAAAACTAAACACTATCTTAAAATTAAACTAAACATAAAGAGAACGAATCTCTGCGATGGAAGACTGCATCGATTTGCCTCTGAAGTTGGAGATGATTTTGTTGGCCATCTCTTCGATCGATTCAATGCCCGCAATCCGATGAAGATCTTCGGTGCTGTGCCAAGGTGGAAGCCGCAAAATCATTTTCAGAACTTTGTTCTGAATCCAACCCCCCATGAGTCGGTTCTTCCTACGGCCCTGCCACAGAGGTTTTCTATTTGTTTACTTTTCTAAGTAAAATTTTCGCTGTTTTAAAACAAAAATAGAATCGTATTGCATGTTTGAACAGTTTTTTTTTAAATGAATTAAATTTTTTTTAAACTTAGTTCAGTTGTTTCTGAAATACTTTTGATAATATCCTTTTTAAACTAAAATAACTGTGAAATTTAACTATTTTAGATCATGCATTATCATCTTTGAAATATTATTTCTTAATTGAATTAAATAGGTATAATAAACAAAATCAAAATCATTTTTTTTTCATAAACGTAGATTTGTTATTGATTATTGATATTGATATTGATATTGATATTGATGTCACTTAAAACTGATACATAATTTGGCTAATAAAAACCAAACGCAAGGTGATAGTCAAAATTTTCGAGCTCAGGACGCTTAATTCTTCCAAATCAATAATTCAATCTTAGGCACCAATTTGCAGTTCCCTCGAGGTGTCATGAATTCTATTAATAAGATTTTAAACTGGTTAGACGAGTTTATTGAAAATAGAAATCCTTCTGAAATGTTAAAAAAACTTATCATTTTCATCTTCATATTTTGTTTTAATATTCAAATAAATTAATCGAATTTTAAAATCTTACTTTTAAAAGTTATTGAAATATTTTCATAAGTTTGTTTTTTTTACTCTGATTTCTTTTCTGAAAACGTAATCTTCTTGGAAGCTTTTAAATTTATAATTTTACCACATTTTCCATTTTCTCTCTTTTAAAGGACCAAAAACTAGAAGAATTTAAATATAGAAAAAGGTTTTATCTGTGACTTTGATCACTTGAACTCTTGAAACATAATTAAACATTTTCTTTTTATTATCAAATAAAATTCAGTTGTTAACTATTAAATAAATTCTTCTAACTTCAAAATAAACTTTTTTCCTAATCGAGAATTCTTACTTCAAATCATGATTTTTTTTTAAATTCAAGATATTACATTTTTTTTAATCAATTCTTCAATTGAAAACTAAGAAAATAAATGTAAAATTAGATGATTAGATTAATAATTACAATCATACTCATTTTTCTAACAATTTTAAATCATGGTCAATTTTTAACCTGATCTGACATTTATTTGGGAGTTCAGTTTTTTTTTTATTTGATATTTTATGTATTCTGTTATTCTATTATTAATTCATAAGAATTCATTTATGTCCGAAGCTTTGATTTTAAATTCGAAAACTAGACTGCTTAAAATTTATCTTCAAGCTAATTTCTAGTTCAGTCTAAGGAACATCATTTTGAATAATTTATCAATGACTTACCGGAAATAGCATTGATTTGAAACAGTCATTTTGAGTTGTTTTGAAAACTTTGATTTATTTTATCAGTAAAATTCACTTTTTTTAAGTTTGTGTAATAATAATAAGTACGTAAATGGTTTATAAATCAATTTCCTTACTTATTGTGTGTTTTTGAAATTGTTATCATTTTTGGCTAAATTTGAATTTTCAAAACCCCCCCCCCCCCCCCATGGACGGGTCCTTCGCACGGGCCTGAACACAATACATTCACTCCATAACTGTTCATACGAAGCCATGGGTTCTGGGTATAGTGTACGCAATACATTGGAAATTTGTCGAACTTAATAATCTAAGAATGCACGTGACCCTCAACATACATACCAACATACATACCAACATACATACATACATACATTTTGTTAAATAGTGCTATGAATAATGATTCTCCTTGAATTTTAGTTGGTTTGTTGGTATACATTCCTTCATCTTTGAAAAAGCTTCTGTTTCATGAGACTCATCAACCATTAGAAATGTGATGCTTTTATTATCGTTTCCAATCAATGTTTCAACATGTCGAATTCATCACAATTATTTTTGATAATATTATATTGGTAACAAATTGAAAACATGAAGCATTCGCATCCACAGTCCTGATTACTGTTAAATAAGAAGTCTATTTCAATCGAAATTTGTAGAAATTCTCAAACATAAGTCTGCTTTTACTAACAGCGTTTACATTGAATCATGACAGTGATTCGTTGTTTGAATAACATGAGTTTTTGCTAAAAGTTTCGTTTTATTTTCATTATTCATCCAAATTTTCAATTTTACTAAAATCGCACTTAAAAACTTCAGAACCACGTATAAACTAAGCAAAAAATGAAACACCTAAAAAATTGCAATTTTTCCCTAATCCAATTGAATGTGTATCACTGAGATGAAAAAATATGGCCAATTATTCCAAACGGCTAATAACGACAATGTCAACAACGGTAATAACACGCAGATGTTCGAAAAGCAATTATCTCCGAAATTGATCCTAATTCAATTCATTGTGCTAACGTTAGTCATTTTCAACAACGGAAATCCCCCTGCCAGTTTTGCCGGTTTCGGAACTCATCCATAACTATACCGGTGACAAATCTTCTTTATAAGAATTTTCGAAAAACCGAAAGCACAATATTAGTGCCAAAAATCAAAACCGGAGCAAAAAATCAATTCCGGTGTTTGCTTTTGGAAACGTTGCCGATCCCCTTCCCAGCCAGCCAGTTCTTTTGTACGGTGTGATGAGGGACAGATTTTTGGAAATTTCATTACAAAAGAAGTCACTTCTGTTGTCATATTTTGTATTTTTCTAAGCCGTAATTGAGCGAGGGGTTGCTGCCTGGGATCGATTATTCTAATTTATCGGTTGACTGATGAGAGGAACGGTACGAAATCAGAAATACGATTGCAAGGATCAAAATTAGTGTCTTTTTATAGTCTTGTAATTTTGATAGTATGTTACATTGCAATAGATTGAAAAATGATTGGTATCTAAATAAAATAATTGTTTTGTTTCTCGGTATAAAAATGTACTAAATATTTAATGAAACCTTGAAGAATACTAGTAAAATTTTGTTTTTTTTTTCATAGGTATAAATTTTGCTATTTAAACATTCAACTGTTTTAAATTTTTTTAAAAGCTATGATTACATTATTGATTAATTACTATACATTTTTTTTTCAAAGTAATATTCCATTAAATGAATCTTACCCAAATATTGCGATTGAGGAAAAGTATCTTCATCAGCTAATAGAATAGCCTGTTCATTCAATTTGGTGATATTTGCCTCAGAAAAATCTCTCAATCGACCAAAAACGCACATCATTTGATTCAATTAATTTTCCATTATAAACGAAATTTATTGAGTATGTGCTGACTGTTAATTCAATAAACTTCCTCCGAATCTATTCGATAGAAGCGAAGTGCTTGTGAGTATAGAGGTAGTTACAGTGCGCGTCCCATGATCGACGTAAAATGATGAGAGCAAAAAGCAACATTTTCAAATAGGGGGTGCAAAATGCAGTCTGACAGGGCGATAGCTTTTAATATAATGTGATACGCAGAGTCATTGAGCGTCTAACTAAACCGTCCTGTAGTCTTTCGAGTATCGCTTTGACTCATCCCTGAGTTATGACGCTTCAAATGTGCCTATCGCATACATGGATTATTAAAAACACAAGGGAACAGCATTTTTGTGCTTATGTTCACTAACTGATTTTGGAAGATTTTAGCGTCCGGGTTCAAACTGTTTGTCAGTTTTTTTATATTTCTATCACTTCCAGTTTTGGTGAGCTGACATGTGGAAATTATAAAATCAATCAGTTTTGAGTAAAATCGATCTTTGATAACTGACGAACTAATAAACCTAGAGGAAAACTAAAAACATCTTGAAACTATCTGTTATTCAATCCAAACTGCCAAACAAATTTTCATATGACAAACTAAATTTGGTGATATTTCAGATTTTTAGAATTGTATTAACATACTTTTACGTTCGAAAGAAATTTTTGAATAATGTATGAAAAATGGCCAAACACAACAAATTAAAAGCGTGTTTTCTTGAAATAAAAGCAAAGAGACTAAAGTAAACAAAGAGGCGCCATCTGATCCCTTTCAATATCATAAGTTTGCAACCCTGCTGTAGGGCTGCCTTTAAGACTGCTTGGTTCTGCTCGATTGCAATGACACTGACATAAAATCAAATTATTCCAATCGTGACATTTCGCCTCTTTGTTTACTATAGGCTGGTTAAATAAAAGTTAAGCAATTAGACACTAACGAAAATTTTTATTATAATTTTCATAAGATGCGTCTTATGAACCACTATTTTAAGTGTAAAACTGTTTTTCATGAGAGTCTTATGAAATTCTTTCAGTTTTCATAAGAACATCCTATGAAAAAAGAAGAACGGCATTGTGGAAAAAAAATTACCACAATCATTCATTCCGTCAATTCTTTCATCGTCTAACGAAGCACTCCTTGTGCAGTTTTTAATGTTCCTTAAGTGAAATGAAATTGTTTTTTTTAATGGTAAGTTTTTTTGTAGTCTTTAAATATACATATTTGCAAACTAAAATAAATTTTCTAGCTTACTTTTCAGCATACTGACCGGCAACAAATGCAAGGTCATAGATCTGGATGTGAAAAAAAAACTTATTTAATTGGACCCGGGTGATTATGTGCTGCTGATGGTGACCATGCACGAAATTATTCCTCACAAAATAGCGAAAAAATTAAATGAAGACATCAAACATTTTGTATTTAGTTTTTTTTTGTATCATTATTGTAAGCGGAGATTCGGAGGTCCTGCCGGTGAGCCGTTGTATCTTTTTCGAAAAATTCATAATATTCCCGGCTAATGTTCTTTTTTTCTTTGATACCTCATGTTTCTCTCATACTTTCCATTGTATTTTAATTATTATACGTGAAATTTCTTGTTTCCATAAGACCCTCTAATGAGATGCGGAACATCTAGCGTGACATTTAATAAGGGCGAAATTGCCAAATGTAAACAAATCGAGTAAACGGCAATTCTGGATGTAGGTGGTTCTACTTAACTTAATAAATGCGATTTCATCTAATCATCTTGTTCAAAATGGAAATAATTTTTCTATTCGTGCAGGGCAAATAGGCGTAACTTTGGGCGTGTGTGACAAAACGACCTTATTAGTATTTTCTTGTAGAATCGAAAAGCATTACTGCAAAACCAAAACATAAACTCGAAAATATCTGAAATTTAGTGAAAAAAGTTAAAGTTCTTTATATCAAACGAAAAATAAGTGTATATAATTCACATTTCTTGATTTTCTTGAACCAAATTTGGTCGATTTTTTAAATAGGATTTGATTAGATGTGTTCATCTCAAAATTTATTTGCGTTATAAGACAATCTTTTGAATTTCAATAATTTTTCTTATGGCGCCAGTCTATAAGAGAATCTTAAGGCATACTTAAGAGTTTTTTCTGAGTGTAGGTACCTCTTTAAGCCTTATTTAAGAAAGAGTTTGAGACATGGATTGGTCGATCTTAGATCGATCTTTTGATCTCCAATTTCCGACTTGTTGGATCGATTCTTCAGTGTTTAAAAAGCGATTCAATCGGTTTATTTTCGACACGATCTTTCGATCTTTTGCAGTTTTTTTCTAGTTATTCCGGAGATTGTGAGATTCAGTTACGTGCAGAATGTTGATACCTGCACCATCCGAAAGACTGCTTTTCATTATAGCTACTACCATGCCACTTATATAAACGAAACTTACTTATTATATAGCGTTTTTACCTATACTCTCGAGGAAAGCCTGAACTTTGATCGAATGCTCAAGTAATAGAAAGTTACAATTGAACTTGAGCTTCCAGATTATAGCTGAACACATTATGTATCTTTGTACCAATATTTGTAACTTATGGTTGAGTCACTACCCAGCACTGTTAAGACTCCCCTAATTCTTGCCTAAGGGTCGGCTTTTCGAAAATGAACACTACAAGGAAACGCTAAACAATTAAGTTTCGAGCTTTGCTCGCCCACTTTATTCCCCTTCCTCAAGGGTACAAATAGGCATTTGTCGATTGATCCGCAATACTATATATAAAGTGGCAGAAATCCTGCCTCACGCGTCTGCTTTCGGGCCCCTCTCCTTGTGCACATCTTCTCCTCGTTCGGAACCGGAAATATCACGACCTCCTCTTTGCGCGGTGAAAATACCGAATTGCTAGGGAGGTTCGCTTAGCTAGAAGTTGTTTGCGGCCTGAGGTCGCAATTCCGTTTCTCCAGCACTTAGTGACTTTCAGCAGAGTCACACGGCGCTGATAGGTGGTGTGCGGCACGTTGTTAACTTCGTGGTGGTAAGTCACGACGCCCTCAAGTAGGAGTCAGCGGGCCGTCCACGTTCTGGATGGAAGCTGTGATCGACGTTCAGGTAAGCTGCCTCGGGAACCGATATCGGAACTCAAGGATAAATTATGGGGTCCTGTTGATAGAAGGAACAAAATGGCGGCAAGGGGTTAGGTCGGGCACACGAAAGGTGTTCCGGGTCTTGGGTTACCTGGTAGATCCCTTCCACAAACAAACGAGCTTGTTGTACTCTGTCCCGTAGTTGACCGTAGTTTACGTCGGGCTTCTTTCACGGGTTTAGCACTGTTTCTGCAATGCGGAACGAATCGTCCTCGAACGTTTTGGCTTGCCGTAGTACGCACTCAGAGATACAACTTAAAAATGACCATTTTGTTGAAGGTCGATGGCGTTCCGTACCCAGCCGTTAACCCTTCTTGCCCCTGTATTCCTTTCTCCGGCTTCCCCTCAGTGACTCAGCTTCCATGATCTGCTGGCGTGTTCAACCCTGACTCCTCATGCATGATAGGTGCTGTGTGCCAATATCCTTGTGCGCGTATGTTGATTGGCTGCGTTCGAAGCTTTTTCGGGTTTGAAGGCAGGTCTGCTCCACTCTACACTTAACCAACAACTCCTCGACATTTACATTTACGCGACGAATCTTGACAATCTTGGCTAGCGCCTGGAAACCACTGCTCTTGTCGATAGTGTTAAAGTTTAGGGACTCATAAAATCACCGAAACATTTGACTAAATCCCTTCAATAAGTTTCCATGACCCTAATCTAAAATCGTCGTTATGGTTTGCTTGTAAAGAAGATTTTATATCAGGGAAACTAAATAATGAGATTAAGTAGAATGTTCCGTTGATTCTATAAGTCCCCATATATCCCTACCATCTCGAACTGGATTTTTATTTTGATTTTGGTAAGAAATGGTTTTTCAATAAATATTGGAAATATGCTCCAGCAAAGCTAAAAGTTTAGTTTTTTCTCAAAACATCAAATAAATTACTCCCCTTGAATTTCTAGAACAAAAAAAGTCGTAAACTAAACATTTTTTATCTCACGTCTCGACACAGTTTATTTGTGGATCAAACCTGATGAACCTTTGAGTACAGGTTTTTTTTTATTGAATGGGTACATCGGTTACACAATACGACAAAATTTTTCGGATGTTCAAAGAATTCAAGAGCTTATTTGGAATAATTTGAGGGCGCTTAATCCAAATGTGCTATTTATTTTATTATTATCAGCTTTTGTTTTCGAGATAACTTTAAAAAATAGGAAATAGTTCATTGAACAAATTTGTGGACTTTTTTGTCAGAACAAAATAACATTGGAATGAGTTTAAAGATTAATACAATTATGTTGTACAATGATCAACTTACCCATAGACCGCGAGTAATTATGAATCCAGAGAAAAAAGTACTAGAAGTTTCCTTTTCGTAAATTTTTTCCAAAGCTGCAAATTATGAGATATTTGACGAAATTTTATAAAAACGGTTTAAGCCAAATGGTATGATTGATATTTGTTAAAGCATAATCGTTTTGCAGTCTTCAAAAAAAAATTGATAAATGAGCGTATCAGTATTAAAAAGTCAAAGACTTTCTTGTATAAATGCTGCTAGAAAAATTTTAATGTATTTATACCAAATTACTAAATCTTTGTAGTTCTAAAACTAAATTATCAAGGCAAGATTTGAATCCTTCATTGAATGAAAGATTATAAATAGATTCGAAAGTTTTAAGATTTTATGTAGGTTTATTAGTTTATCAGTCATCAAAAAGTAGTAGTAGGAGCAGTAGTGGTTAACACAGATCACTTTTACTCAAAGCTGATAAAACTTTCTCACGCTATATCACCAAAATTAAAGGTGATAGACAAAATCCGACGAATGATTTGAATTTAGGACGTCAAAAGCTCAGTGATTTAAACAACTTATGTATTAGAACATAGGCCCCAAAAATGATGTTTTTTTGTGTTATTGATGCAGTTGATGCAAACTGAACTGGTTTGAGGCCGATATTTTGAGTTCCAAGAAAGTTATCACTCATTAAAGGTAAACAATCATTTTAGGAATGATTGATTTATTTCAATATTTCGAAGTTTTACGATTTTCGATCAAACATTGAGTAAAATGTAAAGGAGAAGTTTTGATATGGCCTATAAATATTATGAAAATTTGTTTCTTGGATTGAGTATTTAATAAAAAATTCAAAAAACATTTTCATGCTTTTCCGAGAAAATTGTATTTTCATTAGTGTTCCGAGCTATTTTATCTAAAAACCTGTCAAAATCCGGCCATTTGATTTTAAAATTATCAACCCATAATCCGGACCATAATCGGAAAAGTTTGGTCAAAATCCAGAAATAACTCAATAAAAATCAAGAAGAAAAATACCTGACACATTTTTTTTCAACAAAATATATAAGCAGATTTTAAATCTTTTTTTTTCAGAAAACCGTTCTTGATTATTTTGATAAAACTTGCACAAAAATTCCGTTTGTGGATGCTAGAATTAAGAACTCAACCTATCACTTATCTGATTTTGCAATTAAAGTGAATAAATCTGGGCAAAACCTGAGCTATTTTCAACGAATTCGGGCAACCAGACCGGGCTGTACCTTTCCAAAATTATGTGTACAATATGGTAAGCTTATTTTAGGTCAACGTTATGAATTTAAGGGTTGAATTTCAAAAAATGTTTTTGCGGTTGGTCTTATTTACATTTTTGTTGTTTCGAGCTGTTTGCTGAAAAGTTTATATATCAATGTGTTCGATCTCTGTTTTGAAACACTGTGTTTTTTATGACAGTCGAACCTCGAAAAGTGAGAGAACTCGATAGATCCCTTGCTTTTAAGGCCAGAGAAGGTAAGACCTCTATAAGCGAGAGTTTTTTTTCCTGGCTACTCTTAGAAAATTCAAGAAAAATTACGTGTCGGAACTCAATTTTTGGTAAAAAAAATGACATCGTAGTGCGAAGGGAAACTGGAAATTAGTCAAACACTATAATAATAACTAAGTATAACTTGTGCAACTTAAATAATTTTGGAAAGATTTTTCTATCAGATGTTCAGTAAATATTGAATGTGCTTGATTTTTGTTAATTTTTATTTAGAGATGTATCGAATTATGGTATTCGGCGGACGGCCGAATACCGAATATTTATTGACCTGCAGCCGAATTCCGGGCAAAAAATGTCGTGAAAGAAAAGAAACTTTTGAAGACATTTTTAAAATTTTCTTATCTTGGAATTCCGGTGAATTAAAAGAAGACATTTTTTGACGTTTAAAAAAGAAAACATAATTTTCAATCTCTTCGGATTTTTTTCGTTGCGAAATTTTCTTAGATTGACATTCCGGTCAATTCAAAGAAGACAATTTTTGACGTTTGAAATAGAAAACGAGATTTTTAATTTCTTCGGCATTTTTGCTTCGAAAATTTCAAAAGACATTTCTTTTCAGTGAGAATTTTTGTTAAATTATACGTTAATACCTATTAAAACTTTAAAATAATGGAGCAAATGATTGGATCATATTACTGTGTAAAAAAAGTGGTATAAAAGCCTAGAAAAAATCGAACTACTTCGCCATCGTCGTTATTTGAGAGATATTAGTAATCCATTTGATGTTTCGGATGAAAATTTCGAAAAACTCTTTCGAATGCCAAAATGTTTGGCTAAGAAGTTTATTACCTTACTGGATCAACAATTGAACGCTAGCCCATTGAAGGATGAAAGATCCACAACAATTCCGGTACATTTAAAAGTTCTAACAACATTGCGATATCTTGGCTCAGGTTATCGATTTAACCTAATTAATCTAAATCAATAAGTATGACACTTTCGAATATACAACTATAACATACTTCATCATATCAACACATCCGATTGTTTACAAACACGTAACTTTCTAGATTCATTTTTCAAAACTTCCAATTATGCCTTCAACACTCAACGATATGTTTTTTCATATTTAATTGCATGCACGATGAGCAAGATTTGAAGTATTTTATCTAACAATATTGAATATTGCTGTTACAAATAGTTTTCAGTATTACAAATATAATTTTATTCTAATTACCATGCTCAATATCGGGAAACATGGGAGAAAAACGGTGCCAACAAAAAGTCGTTTTGAAAAGTCTCACCGACAACAAACGTCAAAGACGTCTAGCGGTGAATAGGTGAACTATACTTTTTTCTTCTCTTACATTTGGTTTTTTTTTTCTTTCTCTTTACTTTTTCGGAATCAGCCAAGAAGAAAAGACATTTTTATGAAGAGAACGACAATTTTAGAATTTCTTTTCTAGAAGAGATTTTCGGAGATTTCTTCAAGTACCGGAATTTGGCTGCTGTTCAACTATACGGCCCAACGAAATGGAATCAAAGCAATCGAAAGATTCCTTTTAATTAACACTCAATATGTTGAACTAAAACCATAAGTTTTTGATGATTGTGTAGCTTTCTCAACATTACTTTTGGATATTTTATTAATAATCCAAAATCATTTGAAAAGTTTTGATAAGTCTGTTATTGTATAAGGTTCCACTGTTTTTGTTTTTTATTTTGTCAGGCACACAATATTGGGAATAGAAAAATAGCATATATTTTCACCTAAAAGATTATTCTTAGATTATTCAAACAATTACAAACGAAGAATTATGATTCTCCACAACAAAAACGATCCTGATGATATAGCCTCGTCGTAGACCGCGAAGCGTGATGGAATGTCAAGTGTTAGTCGACAAACACGAGAGAGCTCCTTCAAGTTTGACAGCAATCATGGTCGTCCAATATTTGGACAACATCATAAATAGACAGCTACCAAGTGATAGTTCACACTTCTGTTTACATACAAATAAGTAGGGATGGCTTACAATTTGAGACTAGGAGTTGAGGTGCAAATAAGAATGTCCGTTAAAAAAAAATAAAAAAAATATACCCTCCTGATAGCCAACCTTTGTAATCTTATAAAGACACCTTGGTGTATTATGTACCGTAACATAACTATCAAAACATGTTACTTTAAAAGGTTTCAAATTTTCCTATGATTAACGATAAAATGATATCTATTCTGGCATTCTATCGACGATGTTTGAAAACCGAACAATTATTCTGCTGTGTACTAGACAGGAAAAAAATCCATTAAAACTTTTGCCAGTCCGGTTTTGGGGCATATCAAAATTCAATTTAAAATCCATTGTACCTAATCAGTGAACAAGCCGTCGTCGATGTTGTCTTTCTAGCGCCTCCATCTCCCAAAACTTCCCGTTGACATTCATGTATTAGATAAATAGCTTCGAAAAAATGATATCAATCCACCACAAAGGGGAAATTCGTGTTGAAATGGATGTGTATAAAAACTTTTTTTCTTTGATTATCCCTTAATACTTTTCTAGCGCATTCGAGCCCAAACTTAATAAAATATAAATCTCATGTGTTTTTTCCATTTCAAGTGTATTTTTACTTGTTATAATATATCACAATAAAGATAATATCAGTCACTTTTGTGTTCTCAAGTAAACAAGGTAAGATGAAGAGTGCAAAAGCTGAATTTATTCATATAGAAAACGGTTAAACACTGGTTTTTTGAATAATAGGGGAGATGGGGGCATAATGGCCACCTTAAGGAAAACGGCTATTTAACCATAGAAAATAGCTATAATATGGAGGTTACATTATTGTTTCGTGTTCAGACACTTGAAAAGCCTATTCCCTAACGGACTGAAACGTGAAAAACTAGATGAAAACGTTAAAAAATGCATTTTTATAAATTTTGCCAAAAGCTGAAAACCAGCCACTGTAGAGGCATATTGAGAACCCCCCCTGAGGCAGTATGAGCACCATTAATCAGAGCAAGATGTGCGTTTTTGCCGGGGAATCTAGCAGCGAATTCAATTCGATGAAGTCAGGTGGTCGTAGATTCATCAAACAAAGCAATAACAAAATAATCTAGATCTGTTTGTAGAATACAAACAATTCACGCACGCTCATACATTAAGTGCTTTGTTCGGAGGATGATGCTACTAGCCGTATAATGTAACAATAAAAAAATCGATCATGAATTGTGAATGGAAAAAAATCACCTCGAACAGAAATCTAACTCTAGTCTTTTGATTACCTCTCCGACACCTTACCAATAGGCTAAATTGTCGGATGAAAACTAGTCAAGGTGTGGCGCTATAAATCAATTTTAATTCGCTACTAGATTCTACGGCAGAAAATGCTCATTATGCCTCGATAATATGGTGCTCTATATGCCCCTAGTCAACAAATTTAAGTAAAAACGTGTTAAAAATTGATAAAAGTGAAAAATCAAAAATTTTTTGATGGTAAAAATTGAGAAACAATGTGTACATCATGTTGCAGTGCGTACATTATAGATCAAGGTTATTTTAAGATCATAAGAGCTTATTTCGTGGTGCTCAAAAATTATAATATTTTCGTAACTTGAGAACCAAGCTAGTTTTTTTTAAATATCTCTGTAAAGATGATAAGGAGATTCCTTTTTTTGTGAAAAATTAATACTATAGGAAGTACGAAACAAATCCTCATGCAAATTTATTTAAGAAAATACGCACTTTCGTAGAAAAGCGTAGTTCTCATTATGCCTCGGGTGCTCGTTATGCCCTCATTTCCCCTAGTAGTTTTAATACATGAGATCTTTTTATGGATAATGATACTTATCTCTTGATGCGCATCGAACTAATATTATTTCAAAGAATTTATTAAAACCACCCACTTAAAGACTATGGGTTGTGTGTTAGGATAAAGGCAAAAAATAAAAATCTCTAATATCATTAGGCTAACCTCTAGACATGACCCACCGAGGGAAAACCAAACAAATCCGTCACTCATTTAAATTATAATCGATTTTTAAACAGAAAATAATTGGATCCCGTTTACCCTTCCTTCTAAAACGCAAAACCTAAACCATCGAAAGAACCCTCGCCAATCCACCAACAGGAGACAGATTGATGTGTACTTTTGTAATGTATCCAATTAATTTCCAGAAAATTGCGGCTTACGGTAAACGCTCGCCTGGGAGAAGGAGGACGGTTTTGATGCTGGTTCTGTTTATCAAATATTTCAACGACAACGACGACACCGTGTCGATTTCTCAGGATTGTAATCCCTCAAATTGCCACACGGCAGTCAAATTGTGCCCAATCGGAACTGAATATTCTTGTATACAGCGAAGTTTTTGAGTGTCGTCGTTCAAACCTTCCCGAAATTTAGTCACGTGATCTGGGTGAACCGAGGATTTGAAACGTGTTGCTCAGGATTTAATTACACCCTAATTCATCATCTCTGGGCACATCCTCTGGAGATAGCAATCATTCACTTATTCCCTCACTCTCCCTGCAGCATCATACACATAAGTAGGTACGCTATACTACTGGCGACTTTCCTACATTCCATATTTATGGAAAGGGAGGATTCCGGTTCTATTTATTTATTTAAATGTCAATCTTCTACACAAAACGTTAGACGGACTGTGCAAAATGGCTACCCTAGCGATTTTTTATGCGATATGTGATTATATTTGGTTAAAAAAATAATTAAAGCTTAGTTCTTTTAGAAATGGGACACTTTCTTTTGCTAATAGCTCGTTTACAAGTAATCGAACATTCAAAATTTTGACAGCTTTTTGTTACCTGTGAAAAGTACTATCAGACCTATTTTTTTCAAAATTTAAAATTAAAGCATTTTAAGATATTTGCGATGCAAAAGAAGAAGAAAAAATAATTTAGCACAGTTTCCTTCAAAATCCATTATTTTTAAATAGATAGTTAACAAAAACGTTGATTATTCAAAGAATTGCTGTGTGTGAGTGATGGAAAAGTATGCAAACACTGTTTTTTATTTTCAATAAGCGAAAAACTATTTAAGGGTAGATCGCTGAAATGTCCTACAAAATTTTCTCCGATAAGCTGAAAGTGTTGCCTAATAATGAGTCATTCCAACCTAACCTCAAACAACAATTTTTTATAGTTCCAGAGCTCGTAAGCTGTATAGCCGGTACCGAGGCTATGGGACAGATGATTTCTGATGAACGACAAAACTAATGAAATACCCTATTCCAAACATATTCCAATGTTTGAATCCTATACCATGTCTGCTCGTGACAAGATCCCGAGTATATTAAACTATGTATTTGCTGGTTATTTTGTGTAAAATACAATGATTTGCCAAAATTGTGCTCCTATCGAATAAAAAAAAAAACAATTTTCAAAACGAAAACTTAAACTTCGCTGTTTTTGAAAGCCTAAAAAGTGTAATCTTGTATGTATCCTTCGCAACCTACGATCTATACTAAACAAATATACTTTAAGTTTAATCTGGGCTAGCCAGATATTTTCAGAAAAAAGCGGGACATTTCACGAAAAAAAGCAGGATACAGCCGAAAAAAGCGGGACATTTGAGAAAATCTTAAAAAGGTTCAATTGTGTAGCCAAACTTATACAATTAGATATCATCAGCCAAAGTTGTTCATAGAAAGTACACTAAGGTTTTTTTTCAATGCAGATTGATTTTTCTCATTTTTTCTCATTTCATTGACTTCCATTTACACGGGTTTTTGCCATATGCACCGTTATTTTCCACGGTTCTAGCGAATTAACACGTTTTTTGAGAGAAAATATTTCAAATCGTACATGTAAACGGCGGATTCGATACCGCATAAAAATCCTTTGTGTAATTTGTATAAAAATTAGTTTGTTTGGTGATTTGTTTGAAAATTTGAAAACTCAAGAAAACTCCCATCTTTATATACTTTGGAAAATTGAGTCGGAAAAGCTGGTGTAGAATAAAAGGCAATTCAACTCAGATTCCGGCGAAAAAATTAATCTATCTTATTCTTTAATCTAGGATTATTAAGAAGTAACTTCAACAATATTTTCTTCGTACACTGAACACTTAACTGAATCATAATCTTGCCGTAATGCTAAAAGCTTTAGAGCTATTCAGTATTGTCTTAAATAAACTATGAAAAATGCTGCTTATTTTTAGAAAAAGGCGTATTTGAAAGTATTTCTGTTCCGCACAGAATTCAAATTGAGACTTAAGTTTGATTTTTCTAGTGTTTTAATCAGCTAACTTTGTTAAAGTTTTCCAAGAAAAAAAGCGGGACATTTTGGAGAAAAAGCGGGACAGCGGGACATTCAACAAAAAAGCGGGACATGTCCCGCTTTTGCGGGACGGATGGCAACCCTAGTTTAATCTCATGATGGTTTTTCTTCGCTCTTGTCAGATTTTGCCAGCAGACATTCCATTAAAACGCTTAAAATTGGCTCAAAAATAATTAAGTTTTGTTAATTCTGAAACAGTTGTATCCACTAAATTGCACTCAGTTTCTTTTAAGAGAGAAGAAAAGTAGCAGAAATTGAAGGAGGAGGATGTAGCCACCTAAAATACAGATTAGACAAAGTATAAGTTTGAAAAACTGATCAATATCATGACTGAAAAAAGAGTGCGCCGGCCGATGAGTGGAACAAAGAATAAAGTAGATTTCTTTATTACAAAAAAGCGATTAACTTTTTTTCAAATTTTTTCATGAATTTTCATAAAATTACCTTCATTTCCTTTATAGAAAGTATTTAGATCAAATGAATGGTTTTTGAGGTACACGCATTCGTAACTGTCCCATTTCTAAATGCACTAAGCTTTAGCAGAAAAGCATAACAAACAAACATTTTTTTTAAAAATCCAACAGTTTCAATTCAATATAAGATAAAAAGGCACTCTAGTGTAAAAGTAATTTTATATTAAATCTATTTTAAAAGCGCCGCGAAAAAAAATCAGTTTTCCTCATGTCTTAACTTAACCAGCCAATTTATTATATAACAAAATGTGCATTTTAAGCTTATTGGATATGAGAAATTCCCTACAGAATTCCTATTCATATGAGCACAGAAAGAACGCCAAAAAATCATTTTTCTCCATCTCCTAATTTAACCAATCAACAATTATAGCACATATGCATGTTAAGCTTATAGGATATGAGAAATTCCCTAAAGATTTTTGCTTGCAAAATCTTCGACTTGCTCTTTGAGAATTCCTATTCATATGAGTAATATTATCAATTTAAATCATGCTGAAAACATTTATGTTCATCATAAACAAAACCAATTGGTGTGAATCAAAATATCAAAAGCAAATAAAAGAAACACCCCATCAGTCTTGATATTCTCCTCCTGTTAGTTGGTTCGTAGCAAAGCCCCAAACACACGTTTCCATAATGAGATACATACGTTTTGAACAAGCAGCGACCAGTCATAAATTTTACATCGACGAGATTATTGAAAACAACAAAAAACGTGAAAAGAATTCAGCCCGCCCTCCTTCACGGACTTTTACCTTTGCGCGGAAAGATTCAAATAAAAAAAAAACAAAACCCAAAGAAGAATGAAGGAACAGAAAACAATCATTTTGTTGAAAGTTTTTTTTCCATTGCAGACATAAATTACGAACCTAACAAACCCACCCACCAAATCAACCTAATCGACTGGGATTGAAAATATTTATGCGTGTGGGTGTAAGCTGTCGATCCAATCGAAAAAACGTTAAAAGCGTCGTTTTATTTCCAACCAATCGCTGCTCGCCGAAGAAGACGACGAACGTTTCTTTTCATTTTTCCAAGTTGTTGAGATTCGATCGATCGCGGGGCGCAGCACCTGGAATAAATAGCCAAGACAATGATGTTTAAACTTTTTAATGGCCAATATTTGATTGGCATTTACCAGTTCTATCGTACTACATATATCAAAAATACCTATAAAGAGTTTGGAAGTTTCAATGCAAATCTAAAGTTGGTAGAGTAGAACCAACACTTTTTTTGTAACAACCAATAATTTCATCTAGCAATTTACGTCTGAATAGTTAAAGATGGTAATACGTTTTAAAGAGAGTCCCACACATTATTACATCACAAAAAAAAAATTTCTAAGATTTATTATTTTAGTCAATGGGGGTAAATGTGGCTAGAACACTGAAATTTTTTATATATTTTTTTTTTTTTTGCTGACGTCATAAATTTATTGCCTTTACTATGCAGTTTCTTTTTTATTCACTCAGATAGAAAAAAAACAAAAAAAAAAATCCTTAAGCTATATGTACGGATTCATGTGATTTGAAATTTTCTTTAATTTTCATTAATTTCTACATGTTAAATGAATTAACAGATATTGGTCGTGCTAAGAGGTGGAAAAAGACCATTGGCCTTCAAATGTTAGGGGAGGAGCTATATGCGCCTATTAAGCAGAACACTGATTTAATCAAATATCACATTGAATATGTGTACAAAAACTATATTCACGTGTGCAGGCATCTGTTTTCTATACAATGGAGTAATTTTTATGTTAAAATTTTCTTCTGTTCCCAAGTAAACGATTTTATTGTAAGTGTTGTCTAAAATGCCGAACCTCAAACCGTGCGGGCTAAATGCGCCTATTAATGTTTTGAACAAAATTTCTATTTTTTGAGCAATATTTCCGTAAAATTTCTTTGAAACTGCTAGAAAGTAATAATTTACGTACGACAAAGCTGAAGTTTTATAAAAATCTATGTATATTATAATTTTATGGAATAAAACAAAAGTTAGGGTTGCCATACTATGGAGGCAGTTCATCCATGAGAAAAACTTTATCAAATCTGTTTTTAGATCTTCAATTCTTTCTTAAGATGTTATTCAGAGCTTAGATTTGAAGGTTCAATAGTAAAAATCATCATCTGTTATTTTGGGTTGGAGGCATTTTACAAACATGATGGGGGCATACAAAAACACTCTATTATTCCACTATATAATCATTATTAAACCCCCACAAAAGCTGAAATATGTTTAATTTCTTAAGTTCATTTGAGTAAGAAACAAAAACCATGCTAGTTTTTGTTTTAAGCTTCTTTACGTATTATTTTTAAAAGTCGAAATATTACATCAAAATGTATCAAAACCTTGTATGATTTTTTTAATTTTTTTGAGTTTGTAAATTCATAAAATTCTTTCTTGCCTTATGTTCTAAGCGTATCACCCTCAAAATGCATTGGTCAGATAAGCTGTCTAGTCAGCCATTTCATCAAACAGCCGTAGGGTCATTTAACCCGATAGGCCCATTTAGGAAACCTTTCCCTTAAATTGCTTTTATAGTTATGCTTTTGTAGTTAAGTTCTCCATTGGAGTGATCAGTTCTCCAGTAGGCACTAAAGAAACGTATGACTTCAATTGACAGTTTTACTTTCTTATCTTTCTTTTCATAGTCACCATATACAACAAGTGTTGATGCTGCATGTAATCCATTTTAATGAATTTTCGGTCAACGGAGGGTTCCTCATTAAGATTTTTTTTTGTACTTCAAAATATTTTTAAAATCGAAGAATTAAGAATCAGGACAAAATACTCCAATAAAACTTTACCTAAAGCATTAAAAATCAATACGTATCTGAAATTAAAATATAAAATAGAATTTGGAATTATGTAATTTTTCTTTGGTGCACAGTTGATTTATTGAGAATTTTCAAACTTTTCAATGTCCTATCAGGTCTTTAGATAAAGCTTAACTTATTCCAAAATCTAATGCAATGCTATTTTCGCTTGCGAATTCAGGTTCTGAATCACAGTAAAGATTATCGTGCACGAATTTATTCTACTCTCTATTTTTCATCATTCAAATATGAATTATGAAACTTCAAATTAATCTATAATTGTGAAATTCAAAAATTAAAATTAAAATTCTAGATCCGATTTTATTTAATTCTGTTTGAAATCTGTCATAAAAACCAACCATATTATGGATGACCGTCAAAAAATGCAAAAAAGTGCGAAACAGAAATCGTATAAAAATATTGAGAGTTTATATTTTCTTCTATAGATTTTCAAATTCAAGTTAATGTGTTAAAACACAAGAGAACTCAGTAACAATAAATCATTGTGTAACAATAAGTAACAATAAGAGATTGTGTGTTTGTAACTTTTGTGTTCTCTATGAGCTTATAAAGCCAAAAAGGAATAAAAAGGATTTATAAAAGCAGTTTCAATATGCAGGAGTTGGTGTTTTGCGATATAGATTTAAATTCATATCCAGAACTCAAAATCTACAGGCATTATTATAACACAAGAAAACAAAATTCACATTTTCCGTGTGAAGAATTTAAAACTGATTTTGATTTATTTTGGGACACCGAATGAAAACTTGTATTTTTTTTCTATCAGCTCTTGATTCTGGTATAACTTTTGAACTTACGGGGTATACATTCATTGAAAAAATTGTGCACTTTTTAGCAAAAGTGTTAAAAATCAAAAAGATTGAGAGGAAAAAAGGTTTTAACTTAATGATCAATTTTTCTAAACACTGTGAGTAATTTACCGTGACTTCGGGGCAATAAAAATATTAAAGTAAATATGTTTCCCCGTTCAGTAAAATACGGGAAAACATTTCTAACAAAAAGCTTTCTCGGATATTTATTAATACACAAGTGAAAGTGCTTTTCAGCCTTCAACAAAGTTGTGAAGTAGATCAAAATTTTCAGTATTCAATACTTAACTAAACAAACCTTCCTTTTGCGATGTTAGCAACCCGAGCAGACTTTTATGGCAAAATTATAGCAAATTTTGCTATCACGCCCTGAAAGCCAAATGTGCTCTCATTTTGCTTGACATAAGGTGGTACACAGCAAAAATGAGAGCACAAATTTCCATACATGGTTAGCAAAGTGATGCCTAATTTTGCTAAAACTGAGACCCTAACTACACCTCATTTTCCGAGAGCTTGGAGAGCCTAATGATGCCAGTATAAGGCATCACTTAATTCTTGTTTATAGCATAATTTGACATCAATATGCTATCAACAATTTCGAAAAATGAAAGCAGCACGAGGTTCAGTTAAGGCTTCAATAAAAGCAAAATTTGGCATCACTGTGCTATCCTTTTAATTAATACTTTGCTTTTAATTTACTGTGTTCATCTACCTTAAGTCAAACGGAATGTAAGCTAATTTGGCTTTCAAGGCGTGATAGCAAAATTTGATGTTATGTTGCCTTTAGTTGCCTTAAATTATGTAACGAGTTAACACTTAATACTAATATTAAAATATGTGCTGTAGGTTGATAATACCTAGTTATGTCGTCATATGGTATATGATTTTGTTGTCGCTTATAAATACGCAGACGTTTTCTCGTTCAATCAACCGAAAGATGCTCCGACACCACACCTCAAAAACGGCGAATTCGGTCAATTTTCGGATCCTATCCAGAAAATCGACGATTTCCACTAAAAAATGTGTTGTATGTATTTTCTCCATCATATGGTTTTGTCCGACACAGGTAACCTAAAAAAAACTTCAATTTAGTATTTTTCAAAACATTGTTAAGTCACGCTTTGTTAAATATAAAATATTAAAATTTATAGAAACCTTGATTTAAAACTTAGAGACAGCTGAAATTACAAAAATATGCAATCCGAACGAATATCAATCTTATAACTATAACTATAAATAACTTTAAAAAAAACGGTCTAAAATATCCAAAAGTTTAGTTTACCATACTGCCACTACTTGAAAAAAAAGTTGATAAAGATTTATGTATTCATTTTTTTTTGCATAGTACTAAACAAAATAGTTTGCTCTAGTCATTTCATAAAAAAATCAACTTGTCATATAGCCGCATAAGTGTCCAATATGTCAAACATCATGACATTACTGCCTAAGATTTTGTCAAATTACAATATTTGCTACCATGGCTTTAAGGTAAATTTATGTATCATTTTGCCTTTATAACGGTGGTAAAATGCTAAAATTTGAGTTTCGTTTAGAAAGAATGTCCGTTTTTAAACTGTAGTTGATCATTAATTTATTAGACTGACTGACTTAAAAAATGTTCCAACGTTCGGAGTACATTTTATATTCTAATGAAACATGCGTAGAAGATGAATATATAGAAAACCGCCTTAAATTATGTAACAACAAAGAACATAACAATTTTCGTTACATGTATATTATCCACTTTTTTTGCATAATTAAAGGCGATTTCCTATGTATATATGTATATACTTATTCTACTTCTATGCATGTTTATTAGTATATAATATGTACTCCGAACGTTACTACATTTTTGTTCAGTCTAATGAATTAATAATAATTAACTACAGTTTGAAAACGGACATCACCACAGAAAGCAACAATTCGCATTACTATGCCAACCGCAAATGAAAATAAAAGCCAAATTTAGGCAACGTTCAATTTTTTTTTCAAGAAAATTTACAGCAAGCTGAAATTCTTCCCAAGGCAGCGTTCCATCATAATTCTGAAAAATAATATCACACTTGTATGAGACATCTTTTCATGTTTTAAAATAGCGCCTTTTTATGAAATGGTCTAAAGCTAGTTCATGAAATTTGATTTTCCTAGGCATAATTATAAGAATACTTATGCTAAAAGAACGAATTGAGGTTAAAAATTTATCAAGTTGCTGTATGTGAATAAATCCTTTCTGTAAATAATAAAAGCTCTGATAACTGGTAATACAAAACAATAAATTGTGATTGAGAAATTAAAAAAAAAAGTTTCTCAGAACAGTTCTAAAACCGCATGAGATTTGTTTTTGGATCAAGATTTTTAAATTCCAGAAACCTTCCTTGTTTCCCTGCTTGTTCGTTGTGATTTCAAAAGGTAATCGATGAATAGTTTCGTGATTGTTTATCTATCAATGATTGTTGTTTTCACCTCAAAATTGACAAATGCCCTTAAGTAGATATATGTAATTGATTTTGTACACTTTGATTTCAGTTGGTTCAAAACATAGCCTTACTGAGGGAGCTTCATACAAATGTTTTAGTTCTTGAGCAGGTGTAAAGTAATGTTTACTTTTTGTTATTTTTTTTTCAAACCTTTTTACAGATGCTTTCATATTTTTCTATTCTTGAATTCGTTTTAAGTTGAAGCTACCGAAGCGGTTGGTAAAGTACCTCGTTTCTGCCGGCTAAAGTCCTCTGATTGCTAGCCTTCCAGGTGTAATTATGATGTCCAAAACGGTAAGTATCTCTTTCTTTTCAGGTTCGATGGTTATTCCCAGGATGGTAAGTGTAGTTTCTTCTTCAGCGTGTAAATCAATTCACAGGTAAGTTCTCATTCTTCATATATTTCACGAAAGAAACACTGATATTAACTTAGATTACACTTATATTACTTAAATTAATTAAACTTTAACGATTTGATCACAATAATAACAACGATAGAAGAACGTAGATTGGTTTGTTTATAAGTGACGTCTTCGACTGCCAGCAACAGAAAAGTCCCACGTTTCTTCCCAAAGGGTCTTTTATAGACGGCCTGGCGGAAACTGCCTTTCGCAGTTTTGATCGCTGCTAACGCGCCCCAATATGACAGCAAGCCTCATCGTCCAAACTTCACACTCCTAGTATTTCTCAAAACCAGATAGCGCCACATCACCCAAATTCGTGTATCGCGAACATACTGGCCCCTTCAGAAATACTTTTTCTGACAGCATCCATATGAGTTCGTCCGTTGGAGCGTGTACTTGACGATGGCCCTTTCTCGTTGAGCGTGAAGACAATGTTTACATTGCATCGTACAGTCGTGAAGTCGTGTTGAATTGTTGGTAGGTAGGTGTTCGTATTCACTGTAATAAAGTGCCTTGAAATTTTGTGAAACCGTTGCTATCGGGAATCGAGTGGGGTGGAACTACGGTGAACGGCAGCTCAATCCAGTTGAGCAGGAACGTACAAAACAAGTAAGTGGTAGAAAGTGCTTGTGCGATGAAAAGTCGGTCGGTTGTGTCGTGAATCCTGGAATAATTAAGACCCGGTAGCGGTTTTTTGGTGTTTAAGTTGCATTGGACAGGAACTCACCTGATCCAAGCCAAACTAGGCCTTGGAAATTATAGTTTACTGCTGCAGTCGGGATCAGGTTGAATTCCTTCGAAAATTTTGTCTGGTGTTGATTGTTCGGCTCCTGCTGTTGGTTTTGATTCATCAGGCGTTGATGCAATCGGCAACAGACAAATTTTAGCCACCGGTCTTGTGCAGTAGCCCTTAGGAGTCTGGAGAGTGACCACCCTGGTGATGCCATCTTTTCCCGGATGAATTTCTGCTACCCTAGCAGTCGGCCAGCGAATCGGAGGAGTTGCATCGTCCTTGAGAAGCACCAATTGATTTTGTTGTATCGACACAGGTGAGTTGCACCATCTAGCCCTTGGTTCTAACGTAGCTAAATATTCCAGGTGCCACCTCCGCCAAATATCTTGGAACAATTTTTGTGTTTGCTGCCACTTTCGGAGATAGTTGAACGGAACTTCAGCATGATTTTCATCCGGAACAGATTTAAGAGCAGTGCCGACCAAAAAGTGTCCCGGTGTAAGTGGTTCATAGTCGGTAGGATCATCGCTAAGAGGAACGATTGGCCGAGAGTTCAAACAGCATTCTATTTGACACAACAAGGTGTCCATGTCATCGTACGCTAGCGGACGATCGCGGACCACGCGCAAAAATTGCTTTTGAGCTGAATTAATTGCTGATTCCCACAGCCCTCCAAAATGGGATGCCCTCGGAGGATTGAAGTGCCAGCGGATGTTCAAATCAGTACATTCGGCTGCTACCGTGTTGGTGTATTCTGGATTCTTGAGCAACCGTTTTAGCTCATTTCTTGCCCCAAGGAAATTTCTACCGTTATCACTGTACATGTCGGAGGGTGGACCCCGACGAGAAACAAAGCGTCTCAAGGCTTGAAGAAATTTTGCTGTTGTCAAATCGAATACAAGCTCGATGTGGACAGCTTTTGTGCTGAAGCACACGAAGATTGCTACGAACGCTTTGGTTGGGGCTGCGCGACGTTGGGGAGGCTTAAGCAGAATCGGGCCCCAGTAGTCGACGCCTGTTTTCGTGAATGGTCGGGTGGCAGTTATGCGCTCCCTTGGTAGCTCGGCCATAAATTGTTCCACCAATTTAGGGCGAGCTCGGACGCAAATAACGCAGCGGTGGACGACAGTTTTGGCCAGATTCCTGGCCCCTATGATCCAGTACCGGAGGCGCAGGATTCCCAGAAGCAATTGCGGTGCTGCATGCAAATGTCTCTCATGGTAGCATTCGACGAGCAAGATGGAGAAGCGATGCTGATAAGGGAGTAGAATTTGATGCTTGGCGTCGTAGGTCAACGATGATCTGTCGATGCGCCCTCCTATGCGCATGAGGTGGCTGGAATCCAAAAACGGAGTGAACCATCTCAGTCGAGATTTGACGGGAGTTGGTTTTGATGCTTCGAGGGCTGCGACGTAGTCGGAGAACTCCTGGGCTTGTACTAACCGGATGAGGACATGCTCAGCATCGCGAATTTCGTCCGAAGTGAGGAATGGCTGGAATGTTCGGGAGTTCCGTGGACTCCGACGAGTTAGAGAAAAGCGCAGGCAAAACGCTGTTACGCGCAGCATGGTTTGAAATTTGGAAAACCGTGCCACATAAGCGTCAATGAATGTAGGTTCGATTGTGGCTGTTAAAACTGTGGATTTTGCTGTTCGATACTCCAATTGGGTATCGAAGGTGTGATTCGATGATGATGCTGGCCAAAAACTTTGGTCTGATCGGAGCCATTCAGGACCTTGCCACCACAAGTCACAAGCGAGAAGCGTATCTGCATCAATGCCTCGAGATATGTGGTCAGCTGGATTCTGCTGACCGGCTACGTGATTCCAGGTCGATCCTTCAGTTGCGAGTTGAATCTTGGAAACCCGGTTAGCAACGAATGTGGTCCAATTGGATGGAGTTGACCTTAGCCAGGCTAGAACGGTAGTGGAATCGACCCAGAAAAAGGTTGGAAAAGTTTTCCCAAAGGCGAAGGAGATCTTTTTGCTCAGTTGGGCAGCCTCGAGTGCTCCGCAGAGCTCCAGTCGGGGTATGCTGCGCTTTTTTAAGGGAGCCACTTTTGATTTTGCGGTTAGCAGACCAACTGCAATGTTGCCTGCTGTGTCGGTCGACCGAAAATAAGCGCACGCACCGTAAGCTTGCTCGGAAGCATCAGAGAACAAGTGCAATTGAACAGTTTCGAAATTTGATACTACGATACAACGTGGAATTCGCAGCTGGCTAAGGGATGGTAGTTGCGAAGTGTAGTTCTCCCAATAACTTGCGAGAGAGGCAGGCAGTGGCTGGTCCCATCCCCAGGGTTTACCGTCATCCGAATTAAGACTCCACAGAGTCTGCATGAAAATTTTTGCAGTGACGATGACTGGACCGACCAAACCCAAGGGATCGAATAGCTGAGCGATCTGTGAAAGGGCTATTCGTTTGCTCATTACCGTGTTGTGGGGTTCATCAGGTACCTGGATTCGAAAACGTAAATTGTCCGTCGATGGTTCCCAGTGCAACCCGAGAGTTTTGATACATTGATCAGCCGCCAACTCGACTGAAGATTGAAGAGCACGTCTTTCCGGAGAGATGCCGTCAAGAACTGCTTCGACATTCGATGCGAATTTCCGGAATTCAAAACCTCCACGTTTGCACAGTTGATCCAGTTGATTTCGAATTTTAGTAACTTCATCAGGAGAGCTTCCGCTGGTTACCAAATCGTCCACGTACACGTCCTTCCTCAAAACCTTTGAGCCTTCCGGGAAATGCAGTTTTTCATCGTCGGCAAGTTGCTGAAGTGTTCTGGTAGCAAGGAAAGGTGCACTAGCAGTGCCATAGGTGACAGTTTTTAGCTCGAATGTGCCGATGGATTTGTCGGGAGAATTTCGCCAGAGAATTCGTTGGAGCGGAGTATCTCGTTCGTCAACCAGGATTTGGCGGTACATTTGTTTGATGTCAGCGATCAGTAACACTGGGTTGATTCGGGTTCTCAATATTATGGCTCGTAGATCATCCTGTATAACTGGCCCGACCATAAGCGCGTCATTGAGGGATTTTCCTGTCGAGGACTTGCAAGACGCGTCAAACACGACTCGCACCTTGGTAGTGGCGCTGTCAGCACGAATCACGGCATGATGAGGCAGATAGTATTGTGGATTGGAGTGCAAAACTTCGTCTACACGCCGCATGTGTCCAAGGGCTAGGTATTCCGCCATGAAGTCCTGATATTGAGACCGTAGATCACTATTCTGTTGCAAGCGAGCCTCAAGCATGTGGAACCGACGAAGGGCAATGCTGCGATTGTCACCAATTCTGGAATCGGCCTCTTTCAAAGGAAGTCGTACTATGTATCGGCCTTCCGAATTACGTCGAACTGTTCGGCGGAAGTGATTTTCGCAGGCAGCCTCTTCAACCGACAAACAGGAAGCTGAATCGTCTTCTTCGATGGCCCAAAAACGTTGCATTAAGCGGTACACGTCTGCGACAGTTGCGACATTGGAGGCTACGGTGCTACCATTATTGAAATTCGATACCTTTCCGGATACTACCCAACCAAGAACGGAATTCACTAGAGTAGGAAGAGAATCTCCGAGAGGTACTCTTCCGGAAGTTTTGAATAGTTCGAAAAAGATATCGGCCCCCAGAACGACATCGATATGATGGCTTTCGTAGAAAACTGGGTCCGCTAATCGAATTCCCTTTGGCACGTTCCATTTGGAAATATTTAATGTCGTGGATGGTAAGTTCAGGGTAAGTTTTGGTAACACAAACAGTTCGACAACAGTAGAGAATTCTGTAATTCGGGAATGCACGGTGGCCCGAAGTTTACAGCGAGCTTGAACGGATGACTGGCCAATGCCAGAGATCGCCAGATGAACCTTGTTGCGTTGAACCTTGAGTTTTTGAGAAAGTGCTTCGGTGATAAAACTGCACTCGCTTCCAGAGTCGAGAAGTGCTCTAGCTGGATGAGTATTGCCACGATCATCAACAAGATTAATCACGGCCGTTGCGAGAAGTACCTTGTGAGAGCGAAATCCACTGGGAGACCGTTGAACTGCCGCGGACAATGATGAAGAACATTCGTCACCGGTGGGAATGGGATCCTTGGGGGCGTTGAGATCAGTTTTCGATCGGTTAGATTCAGCTTGAACGGAGTCCTGGCTGCAAATTTGGCTATGGTGCTTCCCTCTACATTTACGGCAGGTGTTTTTGGACTGACAGGTTCTGGCTTGATGACCCTTTCGTAGGCAGTTACGACACAGCTGCTGGCGACGCACGAGCTTCTCCTTGTCCTCGGTGGTCATTTTCGAAAACACAGAGCATTGGTAGAGAGGATGATGTTCAGAACAGGCATGGCATTGACGAAACGAAACTTGAGTGGCCCCATTGCTGACAACTGCCGCTCGATATACTGGTTTTTTCGACGCAGGGATGGACGGAGTGTCCAGATTAACATTGCTGACGCTCTGCAGAACCGTAACCCTTCTTTGGAGAAACAAGACCAAATCCGGAAACGTGGTTGCTTCATGAGTTGATGCAAATTCTTCCCAATCTCTTCGTGTTTTAGCATCAAGTCGAATACTCAGCATGCGAATAAGAAGAACATCCCAATACTCAGTTCGTTCACCCAGTTGCTTCAGAATTCGGACGTTGGCTTCGAATTTTTCTACTAGGGAATGAAGATCGGTTGCTGATTCTCGCTTCAATGGCGTAAACTCAAAAAGGGAATCGATGTACGCTTGCTTGAGACGTGATGGATTTTGGAAGTGTTCCACGAGCAGATTCCAGGCAACAGGATAGTTGTTAGCGCTGAGCCCGATTGTTTGAATGAGCTTTAGTGCATCTCCAGCCAGGGAGGATCGCAAATAGTAAAACTTTTGTATGTTAGACAATTCACTGGAAGAATGCACTAAAGAAATGAACAGGTCGTGGAAGTTAAGCCAATGCTCGAGCGTTCCGTTGAATACGGGCAGTTTAACGTCGGGTAGTCGAATTTGAGACGACGCAGGGAAGTGCGCACTGGACTGAGAAGATTGGATGCATGGTGCCGAGTTATTTTTATTGACGGAAAGCAAAAATCCTTTGACACGGTAATATTCCGTTTCAAATTGAGCACGCTGCTTGAGTTGAAGATCGATGACTTCCGGATCGTCAACTTCAGCGGCCTCCAACTCAGCCTGAGTTTTGCAGAAGTCCGCCCATAGGACTCCGAGATTCTCCAGCCGAACCGGAACTTCAATAGACTGGGTATCTTCTCGGAAATTATCGACGAACACCCTTATTAGGCTGAAGGATGTTTCAATGCTGCGTAATCTTAACTTGAGCGACTTGATTCTGCGCTCGGCGGCCATCGTGCAGGGTTATCTTTTAAAGGCAATTTCGTGCCTTGTATTAAATTTTTTTTTTCCAGGAACTTCTCCAACAGGATTGATGAAGGAAAGATTTCCGACAACGTGGTAAGAAACAAAAACTCCTCGCAGGAATGGTAAGGTTACGAACGCTCGGAGTTCGACGAGCATCCGGTTCGAAGGACCATATGGTAAAGTACCTCGTTTCTGCCGGCTAAAGTCCTCTGATTGCTAGCCTTCCAGGTGTAATTATGATGTCCAAAACGGTAAGTATCTCTTTCTTTTCAGGTTCGATGGTTATTCCCAGGATGGTAAGTGTAGTTTCTTCTTCAGCGTGTAAATCAATTCACAGGTAAGTTCTCATTCTTCATATATTTCACGAAAGAAACACTGATATTAACTTAGATTACACTTATATTACTTAAATTAATTAAACTTTAACGATTTGATCACAATAATAACAACGATAGAAGAACGTAGATTGGTTTGTTTATAAGTGACGTCTTCGACTGCCAGCAACAGAAAAGTCCCACGTTTCTTCCCAAAGGGTCTTTTATAGACGGCCTGGCGGAAACTGCCTTTCGCAGTTTTGATCGCTGCTAACGCGCCCCAATATGACAGCAAGCCTCATCGTCCAAACTTCACACTCCTAGTATTTCTCAAAACCAGATAGCGCCACATCACCCAAATTCGTGTATCGCGAACAGCGGTTGATTTTTACATACTTTTTCATATCACTTATTAGGTGCCTTGTACACCTTGTCTAAGCTCGAATTCAAGAATGGAAAAATTTGGAAGTATTTGTTTAACTAGGTATGAAAAAGCTTGAAGAAGCAAATACATTACACCTTTATCAGAATTAGAATAACGTTGCTAATCTTAGTATTTGACTAACAAAACTGCTCAAAAATAACAACAGCAACAGACAACGAAAGTCGGGTCAACAACATAGCCTTAGTTGACTAGGATTAAGTACACATCTAGCCCTATTCTTACTAAATAGAATTAAAAGAGATATGCCTTCTTGAATTTGATACCTTTTGTTCTTCACAAATCTAAACGCGAATTGCAAATGTTAGGTATGGTTCAACACAAGAAGCGCAAAATGGCTGGGTGTGAACCATGAATGCTAGTTCCTAAATGCTTATACAATTTACCCACAGTGGGGAAAAATGAGGATACTTGATTCCTCACCTATGGGGCTTATTCTACGACTCGAGTGATGTGACTTAGGAAATTTCATATTAAAAATTATATAAAGCTGGCTTGAATAGCTTTTCTAGCCTAGAAATTTTCGTTCAGATTAGTCTTCAGAGCTCATCGATACTCAAATTTCTTTTCTAAATCACTTTCTGGAGTCGTGACGAAGTAGTGAAATTTCGTTAGTCACGTCACTCGAGTCGCAGAATAAGCCCCTATATCTCGAAACTGGAATGTCTTTTAAAGATCAAATGTTCAAGAAAATTTGCCAAACAGAACTAAACAAACAATTTCTAAATTAAATATTTCTACTAGAGGAAACAAAACTTACCAGATATTCAGTGCGCAAGAAAATCTCTTTTTTGGTTTCCACCGGAATATTAACTTGGTTCCGCTTCCAAAAAACAGGTCGTCCGGAAATGTTATGATCCATGAAATCACTTTTCCTGAACAGGAAGCTGGGATTTATCAACAGGAACATGAAGTACTTTGCCAAATCCTTTGCCCTCGGTTCTAATCGCAGAATTTCAATCCGACTTAGGAGCCCCATCGCTTTGAAGTGCGTTAAATCCATTCCGGGAGATCCAACAGCAATCAGGTCGAAGAAACAAAATAGTACATTAACGTTAAGATTTTTTGTTGAAGAATTACAAACTTGCTGTGATTACCTACCTACAGAAATGAACAAAACTGCGAAACTGCCATAAAACTGTTGTCAATTTTCTAATTCTGTTTATTACAGCCACAGCTGCTACCGGAAATTTGTTTACTTTTCACCTCTTTTCACAGTTTGTTTTGTCCACGGTTGGATCAGTGACATCGATTATATGTCTTGGAATAATTCCGTTTGCATCAGAAAAGTAAATTAATTTTTTCTTCTAAAAGAAAGCAAGATGAAGTGAAACTTTATGAAATTTGATACACAATTTAAAAACAGCTCTGTTAAACTTTATGACTCGTTCTATTTTCATGGTTTCGTTTGAAAAATAATGAAAAATACGTTTTGCTCGCATTGGCTCGATCCTTCAGCCGGGATGGATTTGATTTCTTTTTTTCGTTTCAGAATATTTCAAATGTATGAAGTAAATCATAGTTTTACATTAAATTCGAAGTTAAGCTGTTATGACAGATCTCTAAAAATATGTATATAAATAACAATATTTATATACATAAAACGATAAAAAACGGTACTTTCAGCTTTAAAAAATTTTTATTAAAGTAAATCTTCTTTCAAATTTGTTAAATTTTTTTATGATAATTCATTTTTCTAATGAACTTATAATAAACAATGTTTTGGTATTTGACTTAACGTAAGTTTGTATTCAAGTCAAAATAACAAAATAAAAATAAAATTTATTTATTTTACTAGCTGACCCGTTGTGGTTTGCTACACCTTCCAAAAATAAATGTAATTTGTAAAAAATTGTTCAAATTTAGATTTTAGATAGCATTTTTTAAATCAAACCTCATTATACTTCAGAACCAACAACATTGAAATGGGAGCTGCAGCTGCAGTTCTGAATTGCAATTCAAAGATGGTATATATTATTCACTGAAACTTGATCTCTAAACTCGTTTTTCAAGATCTGAAATTTGTACTCTGTACCCAAAAAAAAACCTTTTCAAATAAGGTCCTTCCTTTAAAAGCTCTTTATCTTAAATTTACATGGGAGCTCCTCCATCTTTTCCAATTTTGTCCCCCACTGCTTGAAGAAGGTAGGCAAATTTAACCGGCTCGAGTTTACATAAATTACTAATTGAAAGAAAAAGATTCGCATATTGGAATTTATTGAAAATTGTACTTTATGGAAATAGAATTTTTCAAACCAATGAATAGCGTGAATTGAGACAGTTTTTTGAGTATATTCCTAATATTCTGTATTATGAGCACTTCCAGCTCCTGATAAGCTTTAGATGGGGAATTTTTTGGAGATAAAAAAATAAACTATAGAAATTTGAAAAAAAAAACGTTGAAAAGGATTTTTAATAACCATTTTCAAACGGCTTTTTTCACCATCCTCGCCTACGAAGCAGTTTGAATGTCTATCCTTTTTGCGCCAAAATTATGTTAAATGTTACGCCATATTTCAAACTCGTGGACATGAGACATTATAGTTTGATTTTTTCCCAAATAGCAGTCATCACGGTAATGAAAAATATATTAAATTTATTATGTGTTAAATACAGTGCAAATTTCTTTTTTTTTTTAATAAATTTACTACGGCAAAAAAATATAAATATTTTTAAAAAATATCAGTTGCATTACTAAGCGTTTTTTTTATTTTCTCTTTGAAAGTCAAATATTAAAAATTGTTGACAAAAACAAATTTCTAAGTTTGCATTTGTCCCGTATATTGGGGCAAGTGTCAATGTAAAACTTATTTACAGATGCGTAAGAGTAATGGCTTTAAAATGGATTTAATACGTATTTCTGTTTGTTTATTTTTCAAGTTTCATTGATATATCTGCAGTATTCCAGCAGTATAAATTTATGTTTGGTACTCCACTTTTACGAATGCTGTTCAAAGCAAATGACCTTCATTTACAAAGACAATTAAGAATTTTTAATATCCGCTTCAGTTTCAACATTCGGAATACCCCTTCTGGTCTTTCCAACATATTGAATCATTTTGAGGGTGGATGTCTTAAAAGTTCGACGTTTGCCCTTGCCCCACCGTGTAAGTTGACATGAGGGAATATTGTTTTTAACACTTTAAGGGTATACTAAAATTTCTTATAAAAATTTTGTGTCCAGTTGAATATCAGTTCGAAAGCATCGATTTTCAACCACGAAGCGGATCAAAAGTCTCTTTTATGCAGCCACGTAACACAAAAACACTTTTCTTGTTAAGTACGTACTTGAATTGGTTTGTAAGCAAAAAGTACGATGTTTTTTTCAGAATTATTTAAAATAAAAAGTTCCCATTTTCATTTCTAAATTCGTTTCATTTGTGTATTTGGGCCGAAGTAACAATTTCTAGAAGAAAACAAAATTTTTTATTTTTTTTTAACAGAAAAAGTTGAACGTTTGAACATGTTCTAATATTCCTAGAATGAAAAGTCGAATGCTACCAACATGAACACAAACTAAATATGGAAGTATTTTTGCAAATCTTTCAATTGGTTTTGATTCGATTGATAAAATATCAATCCGTGTCACATCTAGGCGTCATTTATTACCACGTGCAATTAAGCAAGAAAAAAAAACACACATCTAGGTTGCATATCGCCCCCACATGCATAAGAAGTATAGGTACTTGGTTGAGAAACAGGCACCTGATTTTTCAAGCGATCATAAACAGTATGCTTTAGTTACTATTCACTTTCGACGACGTTTGCTTGACTATAGAGACGAAAAACAAACCCCTCAAATAAAAGAAAATCTCTAAAAATGCCATGACTTTTCAATCTCAGATCTGTATATGTTTTATTCGATCGGCAAAATGTCAATCTGGGTCTCATCTATGCGTCATTCATAACCATGTGCTGTACAAATGAGCTAGAGGTCAAGTAAAAAAAATCACATCAAGGCTTCATATCGCCACCCCTTGCATTGAAAATATTCTTGGTTAAGAAATACGCGCCAAAATATTCCCACTGATCAGTATGCTATGCCTGGGTTACTATCCTTTTGCGACGCTGGCTCTCGACGCCTCGACCTTGGAGACGAAAAACAAACCGCCCAAAGGAAGAAAAAATCTCGAGAAAATGGATGTCATGACTTTAATTTGTTTCGAAAAATTACATATTTTGTATGGAAGCCCCCCCTCTCTTAAGTCGGATGGAATTTTGACTATTACAGAAACCATCCCCGGCCTCAAAAACCCCCAGATGCCAGTTTTGACGATGATCGGTTCAGTAGTTTCCGAGTCTATAGGGAACAGACAGACAGACAAACATTCATTTTTATATATATAGATTAAATTTTCCAGAGAAAAAGAGTTTGTTAGTTTTAAACTCCCAATACTTCATATAAGTGTTAGTATAGGGGAGAGTAGGGTAACGTGGGCCATGGGGAAACATGGGCCACTCTAAATATCTCAGCTGTGTGTTTAGATAAAAATCTCAATCCAACTGCCATCGTAGTCGCTTTGCGCAAGCTGGTTTTCCCCGCAAAATTGCATTCGTGTGAGAACTAAAGTACATGAAAAAAAATATACTCATACGCTTATGATCTGAGTTTTGTCATGTTCTTTCACGTGGAAAAGGAACTTTTGATGAAACATCTTTGTCCATCTTTTCTAATGCGATAGAGATGAACAAAAATGCTACATAAGGAATTTTGCCGAAACGTTCGCAAGCCAGGTTTTAGGAACTATTCGATCATACACAACTCTCTTTTTTATTTCCTCATCTGGAATTGCTTTAAAATAACTAAATGAATTATGAAATTCCAGTTTACGGTCAACTCATAAACTTTGCACGTTATCTTGTCAATTTGGATTTGGTGGCCCACGTTTCCCCACAGTTTTTTAATAAAAAAAAATGACATTTTAAGACAGTCAGAACTCGGGAAATTAATGTATTTGAAAAAATAACAAAAAATTCCTAATAATACCTTAAATATGTAGAAAAATTTTCCATTTATTTTTTTCAAATGTTTTATAATAAAGAAGTTATGAAGCAAAGCAAAAAAGTGGCCCATAGTACCCCACTCTCCCCTACTTAAAAAAAAATCTCCCATAACTTGAAAGCTAAATTTCGTGCAATGTTTTCAGTTGCAGTTATTCGTACCTAAATAGTAGAGCCTCATTTCACTTGAAATTGATGATTGAAAATTAATTATTGGTGTGGTAGTTTTAATGTAACGAGGGTAGATGAGTAAGTAGTTTTCAGTTTGTATTTTTGAAATTGAGGACTTTAAAGTAATATTTATTCCTTAATATTCAAATAAGTTATGCCTAATAATTTTTTTCTGGAATTTGAAAATTAAATATTTAAACTTGAAAAATTTCTGATTTTTTTTGTATTTTTATGAATTCGGCTGCATTTGTTGGGTGCTTTTACTTACATACAAAAATTAACACCTTTATGGAATTGATTAATTAAGTCATTTTAGAATATCCAAAAGCACTAAATCCTTAATCCTTATTTGTGATATTTTCCTAATGCCTTATTTTACTATATCGTAAAATTCGAAGCATAAGGTGTTATCACTGTTAATATTTTGCTATTGATGCCAAATTCTGATATAACAATTTCATTTAGAGAGTCCATTTCCCGATACATACATTGTACAATGTTTAAATAAATAATTTTTCTACACCTTGATCATGTTTTTAAATTACCTTATAGATTATGAATAATTTTGATTCCAGATTCGGGTTTTTTCTTTGCTAAATAAATGAAGGATACCTCAATAACACCTAATTTTGCCACGGGGTAATTGACAGCATATAACTTTGGTCTCCGGTTAGATTTTTATGTTAATATTGTATACCTCAATGATTGCTAATTTTGCTATCAGTACAAATTCTACACCAAACTTTGCTTGAACTTTGCTGTTGAAGCCTGAATTTGGTCTCAGTTTGCTGTCAGAAAAATATTTTCGAGGCCTTAGTTATGCCTGTTTTTGCTCTCCAGAAAAATCCGACACCAAAACATGCTATCAGTTTGCTGTTGACACCATATTAAGGTCTCAGTTTATTATCGATTTGGGCATCATAGTCTGCTCGGGAATAGTAATCATGTTATTTATTCAATTTTCAGAAAGAAAATGTTAAATTTATTTTTTTCAAATCGTTGTATCTTCGGATCGAGATTATTTAGACAAAATCTGTTTTTTTTCGGGAATTTGGTGCCATTTTTCCCTATATTCATTCTGTGGTGTTGAATGAATAAAGGATAGTGAATAGATTCAAAATAATTGTTTGATGTAGATATGTTAGTTACAGTTACAGTTATCAATGATCGATTTAATTCCAAATTGATTAGTATTCAAGTTTTTAAACGCCACAAAACTAGAAGTGATAGACAAAATCTGACAAAAAATCGAGGATAGGATGCAAAAATCTTCCAAAATCAATTTGCCTATGTTTTAATTTTTCCTTTGTGAATTAATATTATCCCGTTATCAGTCGACTATTTTTTTAGCCAACAAGGCAATTTATCAAGCTAAACATTCGTAAGATCTTTTAGTGATTTTTGACTAACACTGCTAGATTTCAAGGTCTACACTAGATACCAATAATATCACCGAAACTGATTTCAGCTCATCCACATAATAATATTGAAATTTTAAGTGAAAATCCTGGATTGATCTGAAAGTTTGGCTACCTCAATAGCAATTGAATAAGACAATTCACTAAAGAATAGTATTAACTATCAGAATTAACACTTTAATTCATTATTTTTCATTATAATTAAAATCAGTCAAAAAATTTGGAATTATGTGTATTTACGTACCTACATGAAGAAAACAAAAAACGTTATTTCACTCTCTTTTTAATTTATTTGCTGCAAATTTGTAACGATTTCATTCGTTGCAGTACAATGAAAATCAAAAATTTTGTCTGATAACTTGAAATTCAAAAACAAATCAATTTAAGTTCCAGAAGCTTCATACTTCAGAAACTAATCTTGTTAATCTTATTTTCAAGTTGAAAATTTCAACTAAATTGTTGATTTTTTATATTAATTTTTATATTGAGCTTTAACGAGAATTGTGTTTCAAAATTAATAATAATAATACTAAATTTCCTAATCACGCCACCCCAATGAAGAATTTAATCACCGCTAGTTATGTTTGTTAATTAGTTTATCGGCCTTATCGGTGAAAAGTAAAATACTTCAGAAAAAATAATAAAATATCAGAGTTTTACAATCAGTTTGGAATTCATAGCAATAATGAACTAACACTGATCAAAAATGTTTGCTTTTTCAAACGTTTAGTTTCAAAATGGGAATCATTTAAATGTGTTTTGAACCTAGCGCTGATATTCAGGAGCTTAGGAAAAATGTAGATAAATTGATTAATTTTATTAAAATTTTCATCGCTTCAAAAAGTGATTATTATTTTTATTTGCAAAATGACATTGAAATGACTAAAAATTATTTAAAGAGCTTTATAAGTGACATTTTAAAACTAGAAGATATACAAATTACGACAATTTTCTTTATATCAACATTTTTTCACAGTGAACATTATAGATTTGCTGGTTGTTGTATAAAAGGATGTTTAAGTTGTGTAAAAGATATTGAAATGAGTTTACATATGGAGAAAACTTGTTAAAACGTTAAAAGTTTCCATTATTCTTCTCTTATTTAATTTTTTTCGAAATACTGCTGATTTAGTCAGTAAAATTCAAGGAGATGAAGAGGAGCATGGTGCAAATTATATTGTAGACTCATTCTTTTACTCTCTCAAAATGATCGTTTTTCACCAGATATTAACTTTCCTTTATATTCACTGATTTTTGAAAATATGGAAAATCACCCCTTCCCAAGAGCCAGGTCTAGGACCGCGCCTGGGTTAGGAATTGCGATTTTTGATTGCTAAAACAAATAATTGTTGGCATTGGGACGATAATGATTAGAGATGTACCGAATAGTGGTATTCGGCGAACGGCCGAATACCGAATATTGACCTTTTCAACTATTCGGCCAAACGAATATTCGGCCGAATATTTGGTCGAATACTCTATTGAGTTTTCAATAAAAATACTTCTATTTCTACTGATATTACTGATAGAAATCTTCTATTTCAGTCATATTAATGTCCCTCATGTTTTTAAGTCGATTATTTCCAATCAGATGTATCAGATCTTTTTTAAGTATAGGTTTCTTTAATTTTCAAAATTTCACTATAAGCTGAAAGGACATTAGATGACTAATCGCTTCTAGGACGTTTATCACAAAAGAGATTGGTTTCCTGTGAAATCTGGGACAAAACATGTCAAAACAGGTGTAAAGCTTTTTGAAATTGCTTTTTTGATGTATAATTTTTGCAAAATAGATGTCTTCAAAATAGTTGCCAAAAAGAACGAAAATCTTCAACCTTACGCATACAATACTTTTTACGTCATGTACACACACGGCCGGGTCTTAACGATTTATTGAAAAACTTGCAAAAAAAGGAAAATCTGAACAGAAACTAGGCATTATTCTCAAACATACAAGAGGGAAAAGATATAAAATTACTTGAAATTGAAAGTTTTCATCGAATTAAACTAGCAGTGTTCAAATCGTATCTAACAAATGAGTTTTCTCTAAAAAATCATTTTGTAACAGAAAATTTAAAATTTTCAAACAAATATTTGATTTTTTTAATTTCATTTTGCAAAAAATCGGAATAAACCCGAGTAAAATTACTAAAATCCGGAAAGTATAAAAAATATGTGGCCATCCTGGTCAGATTTAACTTTTCTCGAATTCTCTATTTGGTTCATGGACAAGCCTGGATATACCTAGAAAATTTGGACTAAACGATAATCAAAGTTTAAAGCTATCTACAGTGAAAAATACACGGATACTTTTAACATGTTTAACTGAAATCATAAGTATTTGATGATTTTGATGGTTTTTCAACAGTAATTTTGGATATTTAATAAATTATCCAACAAAATTTTTAAAAAATTGATTTTTCTGACTTTGTATAAACTTAAAATGATAAATAGCTCAACTATTCGGTGAGCCGAATATTCGGCTTAACGGTTTTTCGGCGGTATTCGGCGCCGAATATTCGGCCGACCGAATATTCGGTACATCTCTAATAATGATGATATACTTTGAAATTGGATCAAAACATAAAAAATGGATTACTTATTTAACGTTGGGTCTAAAAGTTTTGAAAGGTGGTTCAAGTTCATATAACATACCATGAGACAAATATGCGCCCTTCGTGTTTTCAAGAAATTGTAACATTTTAACACTCTACTGCATACGAGCCTATAAGTCCTCAACGTTTTTTTCACGTTTTTAGCTTATATTAGCACTGTTTAGAATGTCTATTCCTCGGTTATTTTGGCGTTCCCGGGAATCGGGAAACCTGGACATCGTTTTCCCGGAAAATGTCGTTTAAATATCTGGAAAGAAGACTGAGAAAATATGTAAGGGAGAGTGGGGTAACGTGGTAAGGCAATTCCTAACCCAGGGAAACGTGGGCCACTCTAAATATTTCAGCTGTGTGTTGAGATAAAAATCTCAATTCAACTGCCATTGTCGTCGCTTTGAGTAAGCATGTTTCACTTTATGTTGTTGACTAATGTACGTATCATATGCTTCTTTTATTTAACTAGCCTGGGAAAATGTACTTACATAATTAAACAAGCACCCGCAAACTGCATTCGTTGCCAACTAAAGTACATAACAAAAATATGCTCATACGCTTATGATCTTAGTTTTATTATGTTCTTTAACGTGGAGATTAAACATCAATAGGTCACCCTAACGAAACCGATATGCAAATCATAACTTGTTGGGAATCGTGGGCCACGTTTAGTGGGGTAATATCGGCCACCTATATTTTGGTGTTTTAATAGGGGAGAATGAGGATACTTGATCCCTGGGGATACTTGATTCCTTCGCTATATCTCGAAACTGGAATGTCTTACAAAGATCAAATGTTCTAGAAAAATGTGCCAAAATGAGCAAAATAACAATGCTTGTAGTTTAAATTTTTTTAACAAAATAATTGTTTGAGTAATTGAACTTGGTTTGAAAAATTTCACAAAATGTAACTTGAAGATCTTTTTTCATCACTTTAAAATGATCCTTACATGGGAAAATTATGAAAAAAATATTTGTTCCAATGTATCAATCGTTCGAGCGTAAAATGAACTTCATAATGCCATATTTTCAAAGCAATGGAAAGCTCTCAACTTTTTTCAGAAAAAGTTTTCTAAAATGTTGATTATGGGTACAATTGATCCCCTAGAGTTGGGTACAATTGATCCCCCTTCCAAACGGCATATTCTTCTTCTGAATTGATCGTTGTGATTGCTGATTACGAAATTACTAATATTTATCCAAAAACTAATATTTATCAAACAATTGTCTGAAGAAAAGAGCAAAAATAATTAATTTTCTCATAATTATAAAAAATAGCGCCTTTAAGTATGCAATGTTATGTCCTTATGTCTGCTATAAATTGTGAAATGAGAACAAACATGACCAAAATAGTCAATTAACATTCTAACTTGGGGTTTTGTTTAATTTTTATACAAGGATTAGGGCTTCCTGAATAAAAGAGCAAGTCTCCTTCAATAGGGGATCAAGTCTCCCCTAACTTCAGAAAAATCGCAATTTTTTTACTCCCACGAAAATGTTTCTAGTTCATCAACGGTTTCAAGTATCGATCTAATTTTTGAAGCATAGAAACTTGAAGTTACAAGCTGTCAGAAAATATCAAAGACGGCGAGTTGCTAAATTTTTCCAGAAAGATATGGGGAAAATAAGAAAAAGGGATCAAGTATCCCCACTCTCCCCTACACATTCAGAACTTAAAATACGTTTTTCCTATCTGCAAAGTTTTCTTATGCCAAATAAAGAATTGTGAAATTTATTTTGTCCATTTTTTCCAATGCGATAAAGACGAACAAAAATCCTACCTAAGAAATTTTGCCGTAGCGCTTGCGAGCCAGGAATTAGCAACTATTCGATCATACACAATTCTCTTTTTTATTTCCTCATCTGAAATTGCTTTAAAATAACTAAAAGAATTATGAAATTTCAGTTTTTGGGTCAACTCATAAATTTTGTACATTATCTTGTCAATCAAGCTTTTGATGAAAAGCTGTTTTATTGGCATCACAAATCGTCCAGTCATGTTCCTAAGCCCCTGTGGATATGCAATATTTTTTTAAAATTGTCAAGCATTTTTCCGCCCTTACTTTTTTCCGAACTATCAAGTGAATATCGTCCAAACTCAAGTATTTGAAAAACAATAAAAATTTCAATCGAACGCAACAACAATGGTTAAAATCGGTCATCATTTGACGAAACGGCATGCATTTCACATTGAGTGTCCTGGTCGGACATTTAGTCGTCTCATTAAAACAGTGATGAAAGTTACCCTTAAAAAAGTTAGCCAATTTTTGAAGCCTAATAACTTTTTTAATCTTGACTTTGATTGAAATACAACCTTCTGATGAAATTTTTGTCATAATTTGGGCTTCAAGAAAACCCGTTTTTGAAAGAAATCGGTCGAAGGAGACAAAAGTTATTGACGAAAAACTGGTTTTTCATGTTCCTCTCGAACAAAATGTCTCAAAATCCCATACAAACTTCAGGCTCGTTTTGCGACCCTTTCCCGTGGTCCGATCCGGCCCAAATTTGGCATGAGATCTTGTACTAAGCCCAGGATCAATTTTAGCCTGCAGCGTATAACTTTTTCAAAAGTCGGGTCATTTGGGGCGGTCTAATGGACACTCTATTAAAGTTATCGTTTTCAAATCATTTTAATGCATCTATAACTCAATTAGTATTTATAAAACCTTATCAAAAAAAATCTTATTTGTATTCAAACAATTAAACTATTAAAACAAAATAATTTTTTTGTAAATAATTGTTTAGCTAGAGGTCAGTAAAGTTATTTTCTAGTCGGAATGTTTTTCTCAACGATTTCGTAGTTCATGTTACAGAGAGTAAAGCTTACTACTTTGTTTTAAATATTGGGATTTGCATTGCAAATGTGATTTTTCCTTAAAAAACCTCTGCTTTTTCTAAATTTACAATTCAATTTTTCCTACATTCCTTCCTAATACTTTGAAAAACTTACAAAAAGGTTGTAAAATCTTTAATTGAATATTTTTGATAAATCACTAGAATAAAATAAAAATTAAATAAATTTGTGCTGAAAAATAATACAAAAAAAAAACCTTATGCAGGTATATCTAGGTATTTTTTCTAACGACACTCCAAATATATCATGAAATTTTGGAAATGGCTTTGATTTTACGAAACGTCTAATTTAAATTAAAAGTGAACAACAATCATAAACACCGTTTTTAAAAAATTTCAGTCCAAATATATCAACTTGACTTGCTGCTCTGGGGCTTGTTGAATATACACCGGCGCTAATTTGCTTCATTTTTTATTTCTAAGGCTTCGAACGTGGTTTTTAAAATTTAAGTTATCGGAGCAAATTAATGAATTTAAAAAAAAAACCCTTAGCATTCCATTAGCTCAAAGAAAATTTTGTATGATTTATGATGGGCGACATGTGATAATAGAATATATACTAGGCATTTTTTACGTTTATTATAATGTTGGCAGCTTTGTGTCATTTTGGCTGATAGTCATTAGAAAACTTATCCGTTACAAACGTGACAACGAATCATGAACATCGTCTCAATTTGCAAGTATTCTGTCAACTGAGCTATTTCTCAATCCAATAATTAACTAATTTTTATGTATAAAACATGCATATTCGGAAATAACTATTTTTTGTACATGGAAGTATTTTATTCATAGATGTCATAGCAACTACAAATGCGTTTGATTCTTTGAAATTTCAAAACAAATCCAAGCCTCGATATAAAGCCCCATTCTAATGAGGCTATCGGTTACCACAATTTACAGACACCATAAACTCTAAAACACCTTGGTTAGAAAACCGAGAAAAACCGTCATAATAAGAATAATAAACTTTTAAATAACTACCCAAACCAAAAACGAATTGAAAAGTCCAGGGGCTCCATTTGGGTTTCGTAGCGGCTAAAGCTGCTCGTGCGAGAATTATACGGTTTGTGAGCTGTAAAAGCTCTTTTTCCAATCAATATTCAATCAAGTTTCTTCTCGTTTTCGTGATACCGAGTCAGGTTGTTGCTTGATGGAATACAGTAAACGGCGGACAGGGTGATCAGATTCGTTGCGAGATGTTCATAATTATGTAGTTGCACTGCTAATTCTTAAAAATTCTTAAAAAGGACTAGTTATTTAGGAATAGTTATTTCAGTCACATGTTTTTATCTTTGAATAAATCTTTAAATAAAATTTAAGGAATGCTTCAATAGTAGTTAATAACTCTTACTAAAATATTTGTTTTTCGTTACGAAAAATGGTTTTGAAAAGGCCAACAGTGTCAAAAAGTAGTACTTTTCGAAACAGGGCTTCTTTTTGACATTGTTTGGATTCCAAAGAAAAAACAAAAACTGGTATATGAAGGTAAAGAACTTTATTCTGAAGGGTATTTTGCGTTATTTCAATGAGGAGTAGGCGATGTTTCTCGCCAACCGCACGCGTTTTTCTCCTCGTCCGCGAAAATTTTATTAAATTTTAAATCTTTTAATATTTAATAGATATGTAATTGTCAAAAAGTGTTTAATTTTGATGGATGGGACAAGGTTCAAAATTGTGCACTGGAAGTTCCGTGAATTCCCCGTGAAATAAGTGAAATTTTATAAAGTTGCTAAACGGGTGGCTGCATAAGCGACGTGATGGAATAGTTTTTATGCCTGGCTATATCTATTTGGGTTCTTAAAGAAAGTGTATCAGGAGAGGAGTGTCCGGAAAAGTTGTATGAAGGTATTCAGAAGAAAATTGATTTAGTGCGATAAAGAAGCTTAAAGGAAAATGTGTGCGACCTGTAGCCACTTGTTAACGAAGAAAGGGTGTGCTTGGGGCGAACTTGTGGTTTTCAATTTCCAGGTTGCTGAGATTTTGCCTAACTTACAAGAACGTTTATATTCTGCGTACGGCTGACAAATCGAAGAAAAAAATGAAAAATTAAATACATCCGAAGTTTTGTTTAATGGAGCGGTTCAGCTCAAATGTGAAAAAGGGACGTTCAAAAAAGAAAGGTTTTTATGGGAAAAAGTGCTTGCAATGCATATGCAATGCATATGCATATGTGGTTTTGTAATTCGTGTACGCTTTGAGAATTACCGAGGAATTTCGCCGGAGGAGAATCTTACTTACTTACTTAATGATCCTGCGCCGATCCTCCGGTGCATAGGGCCGTGGTAAAAGACCTCCACTGTTGACGATCCGGAGCCAGCGTCTTCACTTGGTCCCAGTCAAGATTCTCGTCGACAGTTCGGATTTCAGCGGCTAGGCTTCGCCGCCACGAGTTTCTGGGTCTGCCTCTTCTTCGATGACCTTCTGGATTCCAATCTAGCGCCTCTCTGCAAATCTCGTTTTCATCTCTTCGCAGCGTGTGCCCAATCCATCTCCACTTACGTTCTCGAATCTCGATTTCTAGCGCCTTTTGATGACACCGGCGATGTAGTTCCTCATTCGAGATCCAGTTGCCAGGCCACCAAGCGCGGATGATATTCCGCAGGCAGCGGTTTACAAAAACTTGCAGTTTTCGCGTCGTTACCGCATATGTGCACCCATATGGAGAATCTGGCACACGATAAGTATTTTTGGAAACAAATAATAACATAAATTTATTTATTGATAATTTAATTCTCCATCAATCCTACTTGCAAAATAGAATTTAATTTTGCAATTGCTCGTGATGAACTATGTTATTGAACATTGTCAAAACTCATCTTTTTCATTTAAGTAAGCCCTTTTCGTTGAAAATAATTATCAATCCGAAAATGATCTACTATTTCGAATTGCATTTAATCATATATACATATTACATGATTTTTGAAACATTATATCAAAATATAAGAAGTATGTGAGTGTATAACAAAGTATTTGAAGGTTCGAACATGTAAAGAACTGCATGCTTATGTGCTTTAATGAAAACTTTCGTGGTAATTTTATGAGTAAATTTTTATTATAAGGGTAAATTTAAAAAAAACCTTTCGAGCTCAAACAGATCTCGAAAGGTTTTTATTTTACTGATATTCTCCGTTTCTCTTTTTTATTTTCAAGAGCGAGTGAAGGCGCTTTATCCTTGGTCGATGACCAGATATGATTGTACACTGAAATCCAAAACAGAAAAAAATAGATCGGAATTTTAACATCCTTTTTTTCATAGCATCGAATTTTTCGCAATGTTTCTTTTCTCAGGTTTTGTGATTTCTGTGTACTAAATAAATCATTTCCAGCCCCTCTATGATGGTCTTGGTGATTGGCGAAGTTTCCTCAAATGACGCATGGTTTCTTCATCAAGGAGCATTTTTCTTAGCATGCTTCCAACGATACTGCCCATTTGAAACGTATGGTACTGGTGGTCCACGTTTCTTCCTGTTCCTGTGTTCCTGATGTCTCTGCGTTCTCTGCTCCATGGTAGGCCCAACCACTATATGTTTTTGACCATTTTAATGTTTTTATGTTAAAATAATCAGAAACATGATCAAATACAAGAAGAATAATTACACACTTGTATTATTCTTTGGGACTCAGACATAAGTTCTGGCTGTGGAAGTACGATTAGTGATTAGTGAAGGGTATTTTGCGTTATTTCAAAAAATTATATTTGAACTCGATGCAAAACTAAATTTTTTCATCACACGACGTACCTAACTAATTATCCAACTAGGCAAGCCTCTTTGGAAAATGTACGACTGATGCTGATAAAAAAGCTCTGTTTGCATTCTTTAGCATAAATTACATGTAGCAAATTTCCTTTAAACGCGAGTCTTATTTTATTCAGTGGTATTTTATATAGTCGTAAGTTATTCAACGAGGCTCGCCGAGTTAGATAATCACGTCGAGTGTTAAAAAAAAATTTCAGTTGCATACAAATACTTTTGCAATTTTTGTTTTAATAATCCATTTTTGCAACTTGTTGCATAAATTACTGTTATATAACAAAAAATAAATGTTTAAAGATCCTACTCATTGGTGAACACTCAAGTTTGGTAACTCGCCCCGATCAATAAGCTCGGAAAAGACGAAGACGAATGTCTCATGTTATTTATTGGTACACTGCTGAGAAATATTAAATGAAATGGATTTGTAGATTCCTTATAATAGGCTGGAGGATTATGGATAGGTAATTAAAGTTTTATGGTGATAGATTTAGAGCTATCATTTTTGAATCTCTAAAGATGCGTTGCTTGTCGAGAAAAAGATTCTTCCTGGACTCGCTGGCTGGTTCGCCATCACACGTCAGTTTGTGGCCTTAACCAGGCAAATATTTGAGGGCCATATATCCTTCAGGTTTTATGGTTGTTTATTGCACTACCGACCGAGGGAATGCTGCTGATGTTGATGCCACACCAAAAGGCTTGTGGCCAACGCCATCAGCTCATGTTCCTTGGTGGTCTCAGAGATTATAATCATCCAACTTACGAAAACGCATTACAAATGATTGGAATATAGTTTCCTACAGAATAACATTATTTTAATGGTTGATTATTTTACCACTAGATTTATTCAATCCGATCAGATTCGATGCTGCCAGTCCGAAAACGACAAACAATAATCTCGAATGTTTCTGCCAAATAAGAATCCATTCCGATTGCCATCTTGACGGAATAGGAAAGGGAATAGAAAACAGGCAAATCCTCATCTCATCCAATCGTTCCGCCTCTCTCTGCGCACGTCTTGCCCCACAGAATCTGACACTTTTCTGACAGCTTCGCGTGTGGTGGAGAAAAATTGCCAATAGTGCGATGAATATTGCGATTTTCATACGTACATGTATTATGAGGAAAATTTATTGCAAGAAACCATGAGCAAACAGTGAAAAATTGCTTCGGTAGGAGATTTATCGCTCTTTGCCACTGTAGTTGGTTTCGTTTGGCGCTTGATTGAACCGTGCAGTGGTGTATTTTGAGACGGCCAAGGAACGCTTCAGTTGGTCGCTGCGCGGCAAATCGTTTTCGACTTCTGGTTTACAAAAGTCTTTAAAAAAAACATGAAAAGGTCTCACGAAAATTGATCTAATATATTTTGAATTTTCCTATAATCAAACAAAACCTGTGAGAAAGGGTAATTTGTTTTTGTTGTTTAAACTTTTTCAACAATCTTATTAACGTCAATATTTTTATTGAAAAAAACCTGCAGTTTTAAGACAATCAAAAAATTATTTAACAAAAATCCGAGTTTTACAGTTTAGCTCTAGACTTAGGTAGATTGAGATGGTAAAAGGTTAGGTGCCATTAGGTGAAAAAATGTCTTTCTGAATGTTTCAGCTCAATTGGTTGAAGCACAAGCTTGTACAATCGACTTCAAATTTGTAGGAAATTCTCTGCAAAATGTATGAAAAATCAACATACTTTCACTCCTTACGTTCTAAATCATGCTTGCAGTATGCTTAATAGCTCAGAATTACAAAATGTAAATTTCAAACAATGAAAAACAAGTTTGTGGAAGATTGTAGCTCCATACGAGTTTTCTGTGGTAAGATATTCTCAATTGAATGTGTATTTTTTTTCGCATTTCATTCATTAAGCTTAGTTTATTTATAAATGGTACACTTTTTTTTGCTGATAGCTAATTTCTTTGTTATCGTTCAAACAAAACTTGGACATCATGTTGCCCGTAAAAATACTATCCAACTATTTTTTTTTTTCAAATTTTAAAATTTTGCATTTTTTGAGCTATTGACGATGCAAGAGATATAGAAAAAAAAATTTACACAGTTTCCTTCAAAATCCATCATTATCAAATCGATAGCTGGCAAAACCGTTGATTATTCAAAAGTGAGTGGTGGAAAAATATGCAAACACTTTAAAAAATGTTCACAACGTTCAAATCATGCGTTGGAGTGAAGCACATGATCGGCAGCTACGGTTAAAGGTCATCAAGAAAGTCAAGGCTTATACCAGAATTTTTAATTTTTAATAAGCGAATAACTAAGTGTAGATCGCTGAAATGTCCCACAAATTTTTCTCCGATAAGTTAGAAGAGTTGCGTAGCTATGAGTCATATAAACCTAACCTCAAGCAACAAATTACAGCTAGTTCCAGAGCTCGTAAGGTGTTAAGCTGTAATAACTTTGGTTTTCAAATTTTTTAAAAGCCTATAAAAAGTTCCTACTCTACGATTATAACTAACCGGTTGTAAAGGGTGATACGGTCAAAATTTGGTCAATATCAACTTGACGTATTTCTTTCAATTTTGCATTTGAAAAACCTGAACACCCCTCATTTTGAAGGTGTGTGTGTGTAGAATGTTGCTCATATTTGGATTTTGGATTTTGGATTTCACTCTTCAGTTGTCAAAATGTCGTCCAAGAAAGAAGAGCAGCGTATCAAAATTTTGCTCGCGCATCGCGAAAATCCGAGCTACTCGCACGCAAAGCTGGCAAAATCGCTAAAAGTTGCCAAATCAACCGTTACAAATGTATTTAAAGTGTTTGGGGAACGTTTGTTGACAGCCAGAAAGTCTGGATCGGGGGGAAATCGAGAACCGGAAGCCGCTGAGACGACAAAGAGAGTTGCCGGTAGTTTCAAGCGAAACCCTGACCTCTCTCTCCGAGATACCGCAAATAAGCTGGGTGTATCGTCTACAACCGTGCATCGATCCAAAGAAGGGAGTGACTCCAAATCGCGATGATAAACAAAAAACGACGGCCAAAGCGCGATCCTGGAGGCAGCAAACGACGATGCTGACGAAGTTTGACCGCGTGGTAATGGACGACGAAACCTACGTCAAAGCCGACTACAAGCAGCTTCCGGGACAGTAGTTTTATACGGCAAAAGGAAGGGGAAAGGTAGCAGAAATTTTCAAGCACATGAAACTGTCAAAGTTCGCGAAGGAATATCTGGTTTGGCAAGCCATCTGTACCTGTGGCTTGTAAAGCAGCATTTTCATAGCTTCCGGGACTGTCAATCAAGAAATTTCATGAAAGAGTGTTTGAATAAACGTCTGCTGCCTTTCCTGAAGAAACATGGTTGTTCCGTACTGTTTTGGCCGGATTTGGCATCTTGCCATTACGGTGAAAAGGCTATGGAGTGGTACGCCGCCAACAACGTGCAGGTGGTTCCGAAGGACAAGAACCCTCCCAACACGCCAGAGCTCCGCCCAATTGAGAAATACTGGGCTATTGTCAAGCGGAACCTAAAGAAGACCAAAAAAACTGCTAAGGACGAGCAGCAGTTCAAGGCAAACTGGCTTTCTGCGGCGAAGAAGGGGTCAAGGTGGCTGTACAAAATCTGATGGCAGGGGTTAAGCGTAAGGCCCGGCAATTCGGATTTGGAAAAGCGTAAGCCTAACTGCATATTTTTCCTGAATTTTATACAAATTAAACTTAAAAAAGAAATTTAATTTGATTTTTCAAACAAACGATTTCACCGATTTACACGCGTTTCCCCTTGACAAAATTTTGATCGTATCACCCTTTACTTGAACTTCAATCTCATGATGGTTTTGCTTCGTTTTTGTCAGATATTGTCAGCAGACATTCTAGTAAAAACCAAAGTTCTTCGAAGTAACAGGTTACCTCATCCGCCATATTGGTTGGCAGATTACCGGAATGATGACGTAGTTGTTATGAAAAATAGCGAGCATTGTATTGATTTCTACAGTTTTTCCATAAAAAATATTTTTGATGCCAGTAATTTGTACGCTTCTGTCCTCAAATGCATAAATTCGACTTCCCAGATTTATGAGCTTATTAAAAAAAAATACGATTTGGTTTGTGGTTCTGCATAAAATGCGAATTAACCTCGGAAATATCTAAATTTTGGTGAAAATTGTAATTACTGGAAACTATTTCCAAGCATATTGAAAGCTTAAAAATGGAAAATATTGCAAGAAGACACATCTAATAGTCCTAATAAATCATTTTAGACGCAAATTTCGAGTTCATTAACAGTAAAATATTTAATTGATAAATTGATAAATTTTTCTCGTAACTATTTTCTTATTCGAGTTTTGGAATGAATCCAAGCTCTTTATTCAATATATTTCATACTGAAATCAATTGTTTCAACGCTAACTTTAGTTCTTAAACACTAATTTCTGAACTTTTTTATGTAAATGACGAAAAACGTAGATTTTTTTTTCCTATGGAATGTATGAAGAATCTCATAACAAATACGTCATCATGCCCGGCACGGGGGTCAGTTCACGCAGGATATCGGTACCCTATAATTCAAATACTCTGAGTAAAAACGTTTTTTTAGTGGCACAAAAATAATCAAGTTATGACTTTCATTAATTTACTTTTTTGTAACAGTAAATGATTTTGCAGTTGCAGTTAGAAACAACTTTTTTTTTAATCTATCAAGCAGTACATGGCAAATATTTCAGATGTTTTAAATTCACCTTCAAAATTCATTGGCAAAAGATGCTTTGTCTTCATCCATTTATGGACGTCCCGTAATGAATTCAAACAAGCAAATAGGGGAGAGTGGGGTAACGTGGGCCATGGGGAAACGTGGGCCATGGGGAAACGTGGGCCACTCTAAATATCTCAGCTGTGTGTTGAGATAAAAATCTCAATCCAACTGTCATCGTCGTCGCATGCCCTTTTCCCGTAGATTTTGTTAACATTAGATTGTAATCCGAACCAGAATATTTGAAAATATGATATCTTCAAATCATTTAAGTGATTTTTGTCTTACATAGTTAAAAAGAAAAATTTAGTCCTATAACATTGAAGAGCAAACCAGAGTTGGTGAATGAATATATTTTGATATCATTTTAGAGCACCAATTTTCAATTATTTACCACACTCATGACGACGACCAAACGCACCCCAATTGACGGTCCTGTTTGCATCGGGATATTTTTCTGCCGTATACACACAGCTTTTCCGGCAGAGGAATGAATCATTTTTGAAATGATGCTAGGGAATACGGAAACAATTGAGAAAAATCAAGATTTTTGCATTTGTCTATCTACAGAAAACTCAGCGCAGCGAGATCATGCTGTAGTAGAAAATGCTTTGAAAAATCAATCGGACTGGAAGGAATTTAAGATGAGGAAAAGCTGCTAGGTTGGGTTTCTGATAGCTTCATTTCATTAGTTTGATTTCTCTCATATGATCGCTTTAATCAAATTTGAAAAGCGAAGGTATTTTCTACACTAGACACCAAATGAGCGCATAATTTGACAAAATTTAAGCATTGTACAATTAACTTACATCAAAATGATGTGGTTGTTTAAAGTAGATAGTTATATTCTATACTTTTATGTTTTCAAAATTTACTGCAAGTTATCTGCTTTACCAATGACTCATGTAGAAGCTCGAAACTGAACTACATAAAGGCCACACATGGCTTTGGCTTTAATGCGAGAAACGCAAATGATTAAGATGAGATCATATATATCGTTCAATCAGCATGGATTCGTCCCAGGCAGATCTATTACCACAAACCTCACTCTGTTTACCTCCTTCTGTCTAAGACACATAGAAGAAGGATACCAAATCGATACAGTTTATACGGATTTGAAGGCTGCATTCGATCGTGTAAACCACAAACTTCTACTGGCAAAACTTGGACACCTTGGATTGACAAGCGGATTAGTATTATGGCTGGAGTCTTATCTCACCCATCGCAGTGTGTCAGTGAAACTAGGACCCTTTGAATCGGCCAAATTCAGCAACTACTCTGGTGTCCCCCAAGGCAGTAACCTGGGTCCTCTACTGTTCTCCATCTTCTTTAATGACGTTTTGCTACACTTCCCGGAAAAATGCCTGCTCGGGTACGCAGATGACCTAAAATTGTTTCTCAAAATCAAATATGCAAATGACTGCTACAGACTTCAAACATACGTCGACATGTTTGCTAACTGGTGTAAGCTCAACTACCTTTCAATAAGCATATCTAAGTGCGCTATTGTATCCTTCTCACGGAAACTACGTCCTATTTGTTGGAATTATGAAATTTTCAACACGCCGCTTGCTAGAGCAAATGTTTACAAGGACCTCGGGGTACTTCTGGATGAAAAGTTATCTTTCCGTGATCACTACTCACACGTGATAAGCAAAGCCAATAAGAATCTTGGATTCATCAAAAGGGTATCGAAAGACTTTAAAGACCCGTATTGCCTTAGATCATTATACTTTGCACTAGTAAGATCATCTCTCGAAACAGCTATGGTTGTCTGGTGCCCATCATCTGCTCTTTGGATAAATAGAATCGAAGCTGTCCAAAAACGCTTTTTGAAGTTCGCGCTGCGCCACCTGCCTTGGAGAAATCCCAATGAACTACCCGAATACACAGACCGATGTCGCCTTCTTGGAATGGAAACATTGACGGCAAGGAGAATCACAGCTCGTGCGGTTTTTGTCAAAAAACTCCTTGATGGTGGAATCGACTGTCCGGATCTCCTGTCCTGCGTGAACATAAACGTCAGGCCACGTATCGTCCGTAACTCTGAATTCCTGCGGATCAACTTCCAGCGAACCAATTATGGCCAACAAGAACCCATCCGAGCTCTGTCTCTGGTTTTCAATTGGTTCTACGAGCTGTACGATTTTAATATTTCCACGGAAACCTTCAAATTAAGAATAAGGAACTCTGATCTACTGGTTAATTTTATGTTAAATAACAATATCTTTGGCAGTTAAATAATGTAGATTTAAGTACTTCATGGAGACTAAATTGTCAGATGGATTGTTGTAAAATAAATGTAAATGTAAATGTAAATGATTTCCAGCAGTATTTCATCTCATCACCCAGCAAACAACCAAATGTGAAATTATGAATTCAAGACTGGCTCAAAGCCTTCATTACCAAACGGTTTTAATCGGAACGATTGGAAGATTATACATTTGTCGGTATTTTTCTCTCCGCTTGTTGTTTCTTTCTGTTGCCCCAAATGACCTCTTAACCAGTATCATAATTTACGATTTATTTATCTATAAGAGCATTATACCAATTATAAATGCATAGATGCCTGATCATTCTCGATCTGGCAAACAGCTACCGTAGGGATGTCGTTCCTTATGATAACAAATGTTTGTTGAAGTTTATTTTTAAAATTTATACCTTTTTTAATGGAACGTGGAAGAAAAAGAAGGTGTAAACAAAGAAGCATATTTGGAATCTTTTCGCACTCATTCGAAAAAAATAGGTCGACTGGTGGTAAGGAATAGTAAATAATCAGTCAACTTTCAGAATTGAACACAAAGCGAATAAGATTGTAAAAATGAGTTTTTGAAAAAGTTGTTTTGAATCATAAGACTTAAATAGAATAACCTTTATGAACTTCCTAATGTTGTCTTTACATACAACTTTAGAAAAGTATTTAATTTATTTGAATTTGTGCTCAGAACGAATATGAAACTTTATTTATCTTAAAAGAAAATTAGGTATTGTATGGCGAATAATAAACAACCATTGATGATAAAAAACGGACTGCTGATACGGGTTAAATAACATCATTCTGATGTTGACATGACAACATCTTGTGATACACACGCTGATGTACATTATGAATATCCAGGTAAAATTCAAGGCATGAAGTGGACAATTTTGATTCGACATCATTCGTACAGCATTCGCAATCTGTTCCGTATGAGGAAAAATCGATCGCACGCATGATTTGACTTATATTCAAGTGAGAATTAGAGTCACTCACTCGAAGCATTAAGAGGCACCAATCTTTCGTATGCTTTGTGTAACATCCTTCTATGGACGCTCCAGGAGGTAGTCATATACTGGAGGTTGTTCACAGATAAAGAAACATTTAAATCGCATAACTCTTCCAGCACCAATCGTTTACAAATAAGTCATCTGAATGGCTGTGCTGGTTCCATTCCAGACTGGTCAACTTAATTGAGGAGAAATATCAGTTTTAATTATGTCCGTCCGCGTAAACGAGATGATAGTTTGGTGGTCGGCCTTTTTTAGCGGGGCAGGCAGCAATCACTTGAAAGCGTGAACCTGCAGCGGCGCGGCAGTTCCAGTGTTGACGATAATCCGTTGAGAACGAACCACGCGGCGGACTTTGACGGCTGTCGGAACATTTGCTACCGTTTATAATCGCAAACCGGACTCCAGCCAGATGCGATCGGATTTCGGTTGACGATCGTCTCAGGAGCTTTTCCCGCGCACAATGATACTGGACATTTACTTCGTTAAGGTTTGAACACATGTTAAGGGCTGTAGTCTGTACACGATCCCGATTTCAAACTGCACATTAAGTGGTTTTGGTTGAAAACAACAGTTCGGTGGCAGCCTTCGAAGTTGAGTTAAACAGGCATACTCAAAGTTGAGCTTTTTTCGCTTTTCGCGGGTCGTGAAAGAAAAGAAGCCTGTAAAGTTCATATCTGGATTTGAATTGTGAGCAACTGTTTGTATTTAAAAGTTTATATCCTAATCATAGTATGATACAAAATAATTCAATGGCCAAGGAACGGTACAAGTACTGCCGCAAGCAGGGACTGGTTGTGGCCGTACAACTGTATCCGGCAGATGACGAAAGGGAAGCCAATCTTGCCTACATCGAGGACCCCCCTGAGAGAGCCCAGGAACCGGAACTACCGCAATCCTGGATTGCCATCTGTTTAGCCATCACTGGGTGCAACATCTGTTCAGTTGGAATGCTGTTTACCGATGGTTCTGTTTGATGTTGCAATTCTCATGATGCCCAGCACGTCAGTTGATTGCGACATTCCAATAACTCCAGGATTTGATTCCACAACAGTGAAATTCCTTCAAAGACCGCACAAGGAGTCTGGCACAAGGAGTCTGTAAAACATATTCTTATAAGTTTTATTCACAATTTCGATGCACTATCAAAACGCTGGTGGTATGCGTACTAAGACTACGGCTTTCTACAACGCACTCTCAGCAAGAGATCATGACTGTATAATTATCACAGAAACGATAATATACGAAACAGTGAGTTAGCTTCGAATAACTCCATCTATCGTTGTGATTGCAGCTTAGAGACGAGCCCAGCACTAAGAGGAGGAGGTGTCTTGATCGCTGTGAAAAATGGATCAAACGCAATTCCTTTGGTTTCAGCTAACTGTGAACTTTTAGAACCAACCGCTCTGAAAATCAATTTAGGTTGGAATTCTCTTTATCTTTGTTGCATTTATCTAAGACCAAATAGCTGCCTCCGCAACTACGAATCTCATATCGCCGCCGTTCAAAAAATTATGAGCTTGATTTCTGCATGAGATTCCGTCATCGTGGTGGGTGATTACAATCTTCCACACCTTCGCTGGACCTTTGAATGCGATCTCAATAATTTCCTGCCGGCTAATACCTCAAGTGAAGCCGAAATCACATTAACTGAAACTTTCCGCTGGTTAACATCAACTTTGCTTCCTTGCCTTCTCAAACGATCCCGTCAACGTGAACATTTTTGAATCACCCACTTCGATCATTCCTGTCGACCGACATCACAAGCCGTACATTTTATGTCTTGTGGTCGATCACAATAAAAGTACTCAGCTAGAGCACGTTGGAGAGCTCGACTTTGATTTTAAGCAGTGCGACTTAGATCTGGTTGCCGCTTCCTTCGGATCAACTGAATGCGATTCTGTAGGAGCTGCTGGCAATGTGGATTCCGCTGTTGAGATTTTCAACATGAAACTCTACTCTGTTTCGGAAAACAACGTACCCTTGAAACGTCCTCAGAGATTCGAACAAACGGGACATCCATGGTGGAACTCTGAACTTAGACGCCTGCGGAATCAGCAAAGAAAGGTTCGTAAATGTTACAATCGAAATCGCTCTGAAGTTGATCGTGGTCATCTGCGGCTCCTGGAACGCGAGATTGAAGATTTAAATGACCTGCTCCACCGACAGCATGTCTCGCGTCTCCAAGAAAACCTGAAAAATGATCCGTCATCGTTTTGGACACATTTGAACACAGAAAACAGGAAACGTCACGAAACTATTTCGGTCGATGTGAATTTTAACATTGTCACTGAATCAAATCGTCTACCTCGCAACGTTGGATTCTGATGATTTATATCTTGCCCATTCCACGCTTCTGTGAACAAGATGTGTATGAGAAGTTGTCCACAGTAGACGCAACGAAAGGTTCTGGTCCTGATAGCATACCTCCCGTGATTTTGAAACATTGGGATGCATCTTTAGTTGCCCCGATTTGTTGCATCCTAAGCCGTGCTCTAGCCGAAAGAACTTTTCCTATTGCTTGGAAAGTTGCTGCTATCACTCCGATACATAAATCGGGTAATACTCACTGTGTAGAAAACTTTCGCCCCATCCCAATTTTAAACTCAATCTCGAAAATTGTTGAAGTCCTGATGCCCGAATGATTGTATGCTGCTGTAAAACCGTTAATCCCTATCTGGAGTCGTGAAGAAACGGTCGACTGTTACTAATTTGATGCGCTACGTTAGTTTCCTTAGTAATAGCTAACAGGAAGGTTGCCAAGTGGATTCAATCTATATAGACTTGGCGAAACCTTTGGACCGTGCCCCGCACAGAACCCTCATTATTAAGATGGATCGACTAGGTTTCCCAGCTTGGTCATTCGATTGGATTGCATCATACCTCACTCATCGTCATGCTTTCACAAAAATGAAACATGCTCAATCACGAACATTCGCAACGCCATCTGGTGTTCTGCAAGGAAGTCACCTTGGACCTCTTTTGTTCGTTATTTTAGTGAATGGCTTATGTCAAACGCTTCAGTCCGACACACTGTTCTATGCCGACGACCTGAAGCTGTTTATGTACAAAGATTATCAGTGCTGTTGACTGTCTTACGCTACAAACTGATATCGGACGATTAGAAAACCGGTGCCTCTTCAATGGAATGACGCCTTGAACGTGTCCAGCAAAGTTTCGTAAGGTACGCTGAACGGCGCCTTCCTTGTAATGACCCACTTCGACTCCCGCCTTACGAGCAAAGGTGTGCTCTGATAAATATGACTTCACTAGAAAAACTTCGGACCGAACTACAACAAGTTTTCATTTTTGATGTCTTAACAAATCGTATCGACCCCTCTTACATACTAGAACGTGTCAACATTTACATATCCTTGAGGACACTTCGACAACGTCAGTTCCTTTGGAAACCTTTTCGCCGTACTGCATATGGTCGAAAAATGTTGTGAACTTTTTAACTCAATGTACCATATTTTTAATTTGGATATGTGTAAGCGTAGATTTAAATTGTTGTTAAGTAGTTTTCCTTAGTTTGAAGTCAAAGTCTGTACGGTTATCTAATTAAAGCCGAACTCAATAAACCTTCTGACTAATGAGGACAACTACTGGAGGATACTTTATTTCATACTTCTTCAAACATTTTTCACAATTTTGCTCCGGATCGATGCCAAATGTTTTGAACCGTCGCATCGCAAGAAGGAAAAAAGGGATTGAACTATCATTTAAATCATGGTCAATACATCTCCATTTACGTTCACGAATCTCGATTTCTAGCGACTTTTGATGACACCGACGATGTACATAGTTCTTCGTTTTAGATAAATTTGACAGACCACGGAGAGAGACGGATGATATTCCGCAGGCAGCGATTTACAAATACTTGCAGCTTTCGCGTCGTTGGTACCACCATCAGGCAGGGTGAATGACCACTAGAGTGCCCCAAATGAACCGACATTTGAAAAAGTTATGCGCCGCAGGCTTAAATTGATCCTAGGCCTAGTACAAGGTCTCATGCCAAATTTTGACCAGACGGATCACGGAAAGAGGTCGCTCAATGAGCCTAAAATTTGTATGAGATTTTGAGACATTTTGTTCGGGAGAGACATGAAAATCCAGTTTTTCATGAATAACTTTGGTTCCTTTCGGCCGATTTCTTTTGAAAACGGGTTTTCTTGAAGCCTAAACTATGGCAAATATTTCATCCCATGATGATCAATCCCATCATGATAAAAAAATTATTACACTTCAAAAATGGTGTAACTTTTTTCAAGGTAATATTCATCACAATTAATGAGAGACATTGCTTCGAACATTTTGACGCAGCATTAACAGTGATCACCCTGAAAAAAGTTACCCCATTTTTGAAGTCTAATAACTTTTTTATCATAAGTCGAATTGAAATGCAGTCTTCCGATGAAATATTTGTCATTTGTTTAGGCTTTAAGAAAAACCGTTTTCAAAAGAAATCGGCCGAAAGGGACCAAAGTTATTAGCTTAGCTAAGCTTAGCTTGATTGACTACTCACATCCACCTTAAATCAATGAATCTGAAATGCAACAATATTCAAAAACAATTATTTTTCTAAAACAAAGTTGTCAAACTTTTTTTTAAAGGTTTATGCCTCAATTATGGGATTAATAACATGCATTTAAAATTCTTTGATCGCTGGCGTGGCTCAGTAGAAAGAATTCCACATCGCCAATGGTTGCTACTCCGTGATTGACCGAGGCCATCAATTTTGTTCAGAGGTCAAAAGAATGGTTCTTGGGATGAGAAGCCTATTCTCACTGCACAAAACTGATGCTTTCTCTTTGAACATCAATAACGGCGCCGGCCACGTCCTAGTAGTCAATAGATAGTTAGGAAAAATAGAGAAAGGGATGAAAGATATAATATTGCGCTTTAGGACCGAGGTCACCTCTGCATCCTAGCAAACAATTTTGTTTGGGAATGTGGGTAAAAGGATACGTTCTGGAAACACATTTGACAAGTGCAAGGATCCTACTTTTTAACCTGTTTTCCTAATCTTCATTTCGTAAAGAAACTTCTAGATTGCATTATTGACAAATATCAAGATCCAACCAATTTAGTAAGGAAGGTAAGGTCGTTATCAAATTTTTACTATTGGTACCTACATCAATTAGGAAGGATTCGAAAATCTATTGAAACAAATACATTAGTTTACATTACTTCAGTTTTGTTAGTAATTTTCATTTATATATTATCATTGTTTCTAAAAAAATCTGTGTTCCCTTTTGGCGAATGTAAGTTGAGATGTTTCATACATAGTCGAAAATGGAGCTCTTGAAAACCTGTATTTACTTTAACTAAAATCGATTCTAGAATATTTCTAACCAAATTTGTTGAGCCTTGAACACCTGATTTATTTATTTCATAATAAAACATAATCATAAACATTAAAATAAGATCAACATATTCAAAAATTATATCATTTTTTCTTCGTTTATGCGTCGATTCTTATTCAATTCAAATTCATTCGAAGTCCCTAATCATAATCTAATAAAGTGGTGATAAAATTACTGTATTGTTCTCATCATATTTTTGTAACTTGATTTATTTAAATGTAAAAATAGAACTTAACTTCAAATTCGACCAAAAACGATTCTTTTTTTTATGTAGACTGAATTTGGCGGGGATCTTGGCTCATTTAATCAACAAAAACCGGAAAAAACATTGGTTTTAAGAAGCGAAGTGTTCTTATCAGAAAAGACCGTGAAGAAAAATACAGAAAAAGATTTTTTGAAAAACTGACTTTCAGATCTCGAAACATTCATGAATCATTTTGCTTCTCGTTCATTTTGGTTATGTTTTCATCTCAGTTTTTCTAACCATAAGCAATAAACGTTTGTTCCTCCAATTCAATGTTCAAACTACTTAGTAAAAACCCCACACACTTGTGTGAAGCAAACAAGAGCATTTTCCAAACGGTTGAAGGTCAAATTTAGAAATAAAAAAAAAAAAACATGGTAAAATGTTCACCAGTATTGCAACTTAAAATAGCCAATTCTATCACAGGCTTATTGATATGTACTTTGGATAAGTTTACATTTTGAAACCACGACCTGGAAAACGTTCCACAATTCGATACATCCAAATATTCAAATCTATTCCCTTAAAAATGTCATAATGCTAACTTATTTCTTCGATATGCTATTTAACATCAACACCTAGTAAGTATCCAAATTATCTGAATTTTTTTTTATTGAAACTGTTCCCAACAATAAATATCCAATGTAAGCAGTACAAGAACCTAATCTATTTAGATTTTTAGAAAAATATCAATTATCAAAGCCTGGTAATAATGATTAACACATTCTATGATTTGAAGATATTTTGATGATACCTACACTCAACGAAATCGACACATCGAGGCTATGTGTGAGCCTATATAGATTTTTGCAATTTGCCTACCAATTAAAGATTATGTGTCCCACATATAACAAAAAACATAGAATGGTCATGTGTGTCGACTAGGATTGTTCGATCTTCGGGAAAGGATCGATCTCCAAGATCGATTCAGATGAACGGTTCTGGGATCGATCCATCTAAAAAATCGGAGCTTGAAGATCGATCTCCGATTAATCGATCTTTTCCATTTGTAACAAGAGGAACCTGCTTTTTATGAAAAATATGCAAAAAAAGCGCAAGATTCGTATAATCCTTCTTCATATGGAAAGGAAAAAATTTCAAGCGCTTTTATGTAAGGTGAACCGAAGTTAGTGTTTTAAAACAACACTAGTAAAAATCCGAATATCTCGGAAACGCTTTGATATTTCTAAGTAATGTAATGTAAATAATTTATAGTTTAATTGAAATTATTTCAAGGAATTTTTATTGAGATTTTTAATGTTAATGTGAGGTATCGAACAAAATATGCGAAAAAAAACAAGAATCACATTTATTTAAATTTTTGAAAAAAGTAATTTTTGGAAAATCACTTTTGTTTATTTCTTAAGATGAGCGAATTCTAACAAATTTTTTTTATTCTAATCAATCACAAACATGCTGCACATAATTCACTAGATTTGGAAATAATTTTCTAAATTGTATCGAAATGAATTAAATTTTTTTTTTTAAACTGATCATGAATACTCAATGGAAAAAAAATTCGGCTCGACCAGGAATCGAACTCGAGTTTTCTGATTATCTCCGACACCTTACCAATAGGTAAACCCTCAGATGTAAACTAGTCAAGCTGCAGCTCTATAATTCCGTTGACTTCATCATATGAAATTCGCTGCTAGATTCTACGACAGAAAACGCACATCGTGCCCCGATTGATGGTGCTTATACTGCCCCTATAGTGTCCGATTTTCAGATTTCGTCACACAAAATTAAGATTCAATTTTAAACGTTTATATCTACTATTTTCAAGTTTCGTCCAGTTATTAAATTGACTTTTTTAGTGTTTGAACAAAAATGATGTAACTCACATGTTATAGCTGTTTTCTATGGTTAAATAAGCGTCCTCCTTAAGGAGGCCATTATGCCCTTATTTTCCCTAAATAAGAAAAAAAGATCGAATCGAAAATAAACCGATCTAATCGATTTTTTCCTGGCCGAAGAATCGATTCAAAAAATCGAAAATCGGAGTTGAAAAGATCGATCTACCAAGGATCGATCCAAGATCGACCAATCCTAGTGTCGACACATACAAGGCATAGGTGGTTCAAATCTAGGTTATTAAATTTTGCATTTAAAATCTATTCATAGGGAACATAAGTTTAATATTTTTTCTGCTGTTTATTTTCTGAATTTCTTTTTAAAAAAATAAATAAAAAATACGCAAAAAATTTGCTCAAACAAGACAACCAATTTTATTACATAATAGTTCTTATTGTAAATATTCAAATCACACTAACACTCACAGTTTTGAAAATACTAAATAAAAAAACATACATATATGCAAAAACACCCGAAAACTAAAATTTTGAAAACTTTTGCACAAAATGATTTGGATTTGCAGCATCTATACCGATAGAATACTTTTTCGTTCCGACTTGGGCGATCCATTCCACACAAAAAAAAACATTCAATGTAACTCTTCTGATGGTCTGGAGCTGCTGACATTGTCCGACGTTCCGAATCTTCCGGGGCAGTACTAAAAACGATCAGATGGTCCATGTTCCATGCATCTCGAAGTTCACTGGGTTTCCCCTAAAAATGGAAACTGTTTTATTAGTTCGTCGATTCTGGACAACTATTTTCACTTCGAACGTACCGCACACAAGTATCGGGAAGAACAAAAACTCTGCTGTAAGATGGCTGGATCTTCCCTCGTAGTGGAGTTCCTGTGGCTGTAGGCAACAATATCAGAAAGGTGCTGTTCGCTTTGGAGATTGTTAGGGCCCGAATTATTTTCTTTTCCGCTTTATCTCTGCGTCTGACGGCACTGCGGAACTTATCTGAATTCTCGATAGCGCCATTTTGGAAAAAAGAATAAAATCATCGAAAAATGTGTTCGATGATTTTCGGACTGTTTTTACACGCTCATTTTAAAATAGTCATCCTGTATATAATTCTCACATAAAATTTATGTGTAAAAAGAATGATTATTATTTAGTTCTAATAAAATCGATGTGCTGAACAATTTTAGATTCGTATGTGTGGGGGAAACATACATTTTAAATGTAGATTTTTTGCAGTGTAGTATTGAATGAGGCACCTGGCACTTGGAAATTAGCCCATATTTAACCTTCATGAACTGGTGAACATTTTAACAGAAAAAAATTGAATTAAAATACTTAGCTGTCGATTTATTTAGTTGCTAATCCGTTCGAATATTCCTCAATATTCTTTTTGTTTCTGTTTCGCTCATTCTTTTTCCACTTCCAAATCGGCCGAAAGGGACCAAAGTTATTCAGGAAAAACTGGATTATCATGTTCCTCCCCAACAAAATGTCTCAAAATCCCAACTTTAGGCTCGTTGAGCGACTCTTTCCCGTGATCCGATCTGGCCCAAATTTGGCGTGAGACCTTGTTCTAGGCCTAGGATCAATTTAAGCCTGCAGTGCATAACATTCCACAAGCTTGAAATATCCCATACAAATTTGGGGCGGTCTATTGACCACGAAGTTTAAAATCCCCTTTAAAAAAATAATAAAAGAATAAAAAACCACCATCAGGCGTTATCTCAACCTGTTGCCCAGCTACCACGAAATTGGAAGGATTCACTGTGTTGATCTCCATCAACTTTGTCTTTCCGACATTGACTTGGAGCTTTCGGTGAGGTCGTCGAGTTTCTTCTGCATGTCTAGTTGTCTTTGGGAAAGCAAAACTTTATTTTCTGCAAGGTCAATGTCGTTTAGTTGCTTCATTGTTGAAGGATTCCACGGCAATCCTCGGTTCGGTGCACAGTCGATCGATCCGGTTAGGGTCCAGTCTCATTCATTACTATGAGAAAAAGTAGCGGTGGTAAGATACATCCTTGTCTCACTCCAGCAGTTTACGAGATTGGATCGAACAAGACACCGTCGTGTTGGACCTTGTGCATAAATGCCTCGTACTGTGCTTCGATGAGATGAACTTGCTCCTCTGGGACTGGGACTCTGGGATCGTTTTAGTTTCATTATAATTCTTGTTTCAAAGGAGATTGGAAGCGATTTTCATTATTCACAGTGAAACCACTCAAGGAAGTATCGTATACGGATTTGAACTTAAATCCTCGCTTCACTTTAGAAATGAAAACAGAGGAATAGAGGTTGAAAAAAAAAGATTTTGAAGAAACTTTGTCCACTAATGCCAGATAATAAGAATGATTTTTGGGAAAAGCACGATGAAAAAAAGTTTTTGGAGGAGTTTTAAATTTTTGAATTTTTAAAAAACTTGTTTTCATTTTTAGAACTGGAATTCTTCTCGTTAATAAAATTTGGGAGTACAGCTTTAAAAATAAATATTACTATAGATTTCACTTCACAAACAAATTTATTTGTAATATAAAACAACGTAACATATATGATTAGGAAATATAATTTTATTCTATCAATGTTAAATAATTCATCTAGTTTATAAATTAATGTAGATGTTGACATTTGACATGAATTTTATTCACCAAACAGGCTTTATTTATTCTTTATTTGAGACCCCTTTTTCTGAGGATGGGGCGGGGGGGAGGACTTCTCTATTGTATTTTGAACAGATCGTCATGTTTAAAAATGATTTTTTCCAAATCTGAGGAATGTCGGTTGAAAATTATACGGGTTAAATTGTTCGTATCACTGTCGAAAACGCATGGATATGCGTCACTTCGGTGTATAAATGGCACTTTTGGAGGTTCGTTTTTCTCGATTTTCTCAAAAACTGTTTGATATTTTTTAGATTTGTTGAAAGCATTTGAAAGCTCATAGGAAAACGCACAAAATAGCGTCAAAAAGTCAGAATCGAAAAAAAGGATATGCGTCACTTCGTCATATCACGGCAGTATGGTGATGAGATGTGTTACGGGTACAAGAGCGGGGATAAAAATAATCATTTTACCATTATTACGGCATTAGCAACTTTATATCAACGTTGCAGTTGGCAGACAGATATTTAAAAACATAACCGCTAAAACTGTATTCGGTGTTTACTGTTGGGCTCGAACTCATGGACATCGACTCAGGAGGCAACGGCTTTGGCAACAAAAACTGGTAGAGATAAAAAATACTGTTTTTTTTAAATCTGTCGTTTATTTGACAAAAATATGTATGAACAATACACTTTAAGCTCAGCAATACGTTTCTTAAGTAATAATGCTTCTTATGAAAAGCGGTACAGGAAAAAAACGTACAAGCTTTCATTCGAGACCAACAAAACAGGTTTCAGAAAGGGGTACACTTAACGGTTTCACGTCATCTTGAAAATTGAAAACATTTTGCTCAGAAATCGAATTTTTTAATGAAATCAAACTTATCTAAGAGCGATACTTCATCCCTGCCGATATATCAAGGTGTTTGGTATTCATCACAATTATCCGTTTCCTTCGTTCGAACCAAGCGCCTTCAGTGTGTAAAGCGGCAATGTAAAGCTTGATTCGGTCGATCAAGATCATAATCTCATAATTTTTTTCGTCATCACACATCAGACCTTTGATGGCGGCTTTACGCTTATGATTTATTTTTGCTACTGACGGCCCACACTCGCGTTGTGCGTTTCTTTTTTTACATTTTTTATTTTATACATATCCGTCATTCTCATGCTGTGTCAGATTTTTGGGTTTGATGAGTGTCGGCGTGCTTTGAGAAAGTGAACATAATAATTTTAAATAGGTATTAAATATCTTTCGGATTAAGAAGTCTGAGAATTGGGTCTGCAGGACTGCCCCAACAATTGAATGGATGCTTAAAGTTCGAAACTTGTAGTTATCGAAATCTTATATGATCCTATAGGAATGTCTAATATTGCATTACTATGGAATCGATTCACAATACCAAATTGTGATCACGTCTATCAAACTAAGTTGACAAGATTCGTGTTTCAACGCAATCTAAAACCCATTAAAATTCCGAACCCGAATCATCAAATGAGCAAATTGAACTCTGGTCAGACACACATTTAGTAACGATAATCAAGGATGAAGTATTGACTTGAGCACGAGAAGCTTTCGGGCCCGTAAATTCCTTTCAGAGCCTGACGGAAAGCATGGGGAAAAGGCGAAACCGAAGATAACTGCCGACCATAAAACAAAGCGAACATCGATATAAAAGGTGTAATAAATCAAATAAAATCATATTAAATTCAATCAAAATCAATTTTATATCATAAAAAGCAACAAAGCGAACTTTATCGACGACCGATGACGATAGGCTGGCACAGCAACAAACTCGAGAGACATTTCATCCCCTGTCCATCTTATCGAATCATCACCGGGGCCGTGTTTAGTTGATGGAATTGCTGTGTTTCGATCGATTACTACGGAACGGGCAGGATTTTATGATGTGGTTAAAAAGTTACAGATTACATGTAGATTGCGAAATTATTGAAGCAAATTTTGGTCATGTGATGTATGCTTGCTTAGTTAGAACTTTAGTCATGCAGTGAATGCTGTTATTTGATTATTTTATATTTATCTGGCTGATTAACTCAGCCTTGATAAGCTTTCAAAATGCTTTGAATTCACATAACAGGTTTCTCATTTTTAAGACTTATTGCACATTAAACTTTTTTAAAGCAGTATTTTAATTACATGGAACTTTCCCCACAAAAACTTAATTAAAAAACGAAAGATTTGGATGCTTTGATTTGAAAATTTCTGAGCAATTTTAATAGTGATCTAAGTGCACTTATACAAAAGCCAGGAACCAGGAAAAAAAATCACACGTAGAGGGCGAAAACTAAATTATTGCGACACCGAAAATGTCATACCAGCTTTCTTAAGATGTTAGAATCAAACCAAAATTTTATTGTAATTTTATACATATATTTACTTCAAAATTCAAATGAAAAGGTAATCGATGAAGTCTTGAGTATAAAATTGAACGCATTTTCGCTTGATGCCCTCCATTAAAGTCTTTACAGTGTCATCCCGTACCAGTTTATTAGTTTTTTTTTTTTCATTTTCTTAACTTGTCCTTCTCGTCTTTGACTGTCTTCTAGCTCTTCCGAAGTCCCCGTTTCATTAGGCCGGAACAAACATCAAATTCTTCTTTTGTTATCCCCTCCTCCCCCCCCCCCCCCCTTCGAAATTTCCGAAAACCCCGAAGGAGGAAATAAATAAAGTTTATGAAAAATTCAATAAATTATTAGAATCTTCAAACAATTCATACAGCAAAAAACAAAACGCGGAGGATGGGATTGTTTTTACCTTTCAAATTCGTGATGTTATCAAATTTTTTTTATCTAAAATAATTTGATTTATCGATTTTGGTCAATTAAGATTGTAAATATACGATTTTATTGCATACAAGATGTTGTTAAATTTATTCCAATTTATTGGTTGCATTATTTGTTATTTTCCCCTCTAGCGGCGCTGCTGTGTTGCTCAGTGTATCTAACCAGAATGATTTCAATGCAGGATTGTTTTCTTAAAAAAACTCTCATGCATCAGTCGAAGAGGATTCCAGTGTAGGTCTACATGTATTAGCATTCCAGAACTTTTTTTGCACCTAGCCGAGCCTGGCAATTCCTGGCGAATTATTTGAAAAACATGATGAAAAACCGGGTAAACAATTTAAAATTTCCATTCCAAAAATCGAGCAATATCCATGCAACAATAATTAGTCAGTCATATATTCAACACACATTCATGGAATTTTGAGCCGTAAAGTTACTTCGTAACTCCACTCAGTGTGGACGAGTATTTGTACGAATTGGGATACCCCTCGTGCAACAGCGAAAATGCGCAGACACCAGATACCCAGACTGACCACTGAAGGCTGATTTTGGCGCTTGTTCCGCAGCGCTATCTACGGGTTATCGTGAAACTAACGGCCACATACACAAAAGGAAAAATCTCGATATATCACACACACATTTGCATTGTGCTATTTGTTTTTTTTTACATCTAGCGATGAACACGGTCGTTTTTGATTACCTACTTTTGATAGAAAAAAATAACACGATATATTTCGAAAACCACTAAAGAACCGTTTTTGAATTGGAGCGTATTAACAAAATGTGGTTAGAATTCAACCATAAAGCTTATAAAAAAATACATCGACTTCGACATAAATGAAAATTGAATGAATACTTGAGATTTTCTGCACCACTTCCTTATTGCGTTGTGGTTGAAAAATAACCATATTATGACATCTTTGGCTTCATTTGTGAAGATCACTTTCAACTGCAAGTTTTCGTTAAAACCGAAACCCCCGTCAAGGGTAAGTTCAAGTTTCCCGAGTAGAAAAATATTGTGACAAGCCCAATTATTTGTAAATAGTTATAAAACGATCTAGGACTTGTTGAGAAAACTACAAATGACATCGTAAAAACATTTCACTAATTGTATATTGCAAAGCTACAGTATATTGAATGTGGCTTTAAATTATATTACTGTTTAGAACTGTTATAATTTTATTGAACAAACTGTTTCAGTTAGAGTTTCTCAAAACCCTTCACCTAGCCGAATTGCCGCATTTATAGAGGTTTACGAAAACTGAATAACACAAAAGTAGAGGTGATATTTATAAAATTTGTAAAGCAATGTTCTGTTAACAGAAGAAGCTTAATGAAAATCGCAACAACGAAATATACCATTAAGTCACCATCTACAACAAATAACCGGTGTCAGATTTTTTTTACTTTTTTCTCCAATAAATCCTAAAACTTCCCTTTCTATGAAAAATTTAGTCACACTCGAGAAATGTCTTCCTTTCGAAATATCTAACATAACTTGGATATCAAACTAGCCCTTTTACCACACACTGGAAGAGGCAGTTGAGGAAAAAATATTTTTGCCTTCGAGATGATGCATTTTCCTGCAAATTTAGTACAATTTCTAACAAAGAGCGTTGGTTGACATAATGATGATTCTTGGCAAACAATCTCAATTATCCGAGTCCGTTTAGTAAGAATAGCTTAGCTTTTCCTGTTCTGTTGTTAAGTTATTTTATTATTATTATTATTTTGGTTATATTTCAAACCATTTTTTGAAAATCGCACGTGTAATTGATTTTATCCATGGGTAAAATAAACCAAACGTGAACTCGTCACATCAAAATCAAAACATTAAATGAATTCACTCACACAGACATACGATATTTGACATTTCATAAAACGACAAGAAAATAAAAATGGCTTTCGTTTGCATCAAGATAGTTCTGTTTTTTTTACCATTCAAAATTCGTTTTGGTGGTGTGGAAAAGCATTGAAACCGATATATAAGCTTAGCTACTGCGAAATGTTTTCTTATTTACTTGGCATCGGTTAAGGAACATTAAAATGAACCTTATTCAAAATTATAGTATTTTGAAGAATGGATCCATTTAGTAAACTAATTACTTTCGAAATATGGTTTTAACAAAACTTTGAATCAAAGAATTTGGTGGAATGTCAAAGGTGAAAAAAATTCAGAAGCTAAGAGAAATAGATTTGAAACATACATTTTGAAATATTCCAAATTAAGTGCAATTTTTCAACAATTTTTTCGAATAAAAGATTTTTAACTTGACATTTCTCACGCGCACTTGCTCTCGTGTACGGATTAAGATGGTGAAAAAGTCCAAAAATATGGTCGCTTTTAAGGTTAATTTTCCAGTCCAGTCCAGAATTATGCCAAATTCTCGCGTGAGCTTTCATTACGTCGTATGAAACAAAATGTTAACAAACAGTTTTATTACAAAAAAAAAACAAAAATTGACTTAGTAGCTTATAGTAGACTAGTAGCAACTTCTTTCCATTTAGAATATTTGTAGCCTGGACAACATATTCTACACTCAGAAAAATACTATTATGTATGCCATAAGATTCTCTTATGAAGTGGCGCCATAAGAAAAATTAATGAAATTCATAAGATTGTCTTATGACGCGAATGAATTCTGAAGATGAACGCCTACTTCAATGAGAGGTTGTTGCTTTTCATAAGAGATTCTTATGGAAACGTAAATCACTTTCTAATAAGAAAAATTCTCGATATTTCATGCTGAAAACATTCAATTTATTGTTTGCCAAATTTGTTTAAAATTAAATCCTTCATGGTCACCATCAGCAGCGCATCAACAGACGGCTCCATCAAAGTTTTTTTTTTGCCGCATCTTAATGAGCGACCTTTCGTTTTTTGCCGATCAGCTTGCTAAAAAGTAAACAAATAATGTATTTTAGTTTACTAATATATTCAACGTTCACACCAAAAACATCAAATCGAACTTACCATTCCGGAGATAACAATAACATTTAACATTGAAGGAAAACTATAATAACTATGAACTGGCGATTGCTTCGTACTGTTAGATGATGAAAAAAAACTGATGCTATGAATGAATGTGTTCATCATTTTTTCACAATGCCGTTTCTTCTATTTTTCATAAGAACATCGTATGAAAATTGAAAGAATTTCATAAGACTCTTATGAAAAATTAGTTTGGACGCAAAAAAGTGGTTCATAAGATGTATCTAATGAAATTTATAATAAGATTTCCTCTGAGTGTATATGTGAAATTCAAATTTCAAAGTTGTTTTGATACTTTTCAAGCAATTTTCTGTGAATTTTCAAGATGTTTCATACGACGTAATGAAAGCTCACGCGAAATGGTCATTATAGATGTTTTTTTACATTTCTCACGCACACTTGAGCAGGGAAAAATACCCTGTCGACAAACACGGTCGTTTCTGAGGTTATTTTTCCAAAAATTTATTAATTTTAGTGAAATTACCAGCATTATATCACTAACACTTCCAGCGGCAAAAAGGATTTAAGAACTTATCAATACATTTATCACATTTAAATATTATTCAACATATGTCAATAACTTATTTCACTCCTCAAACTTATCTAGGTACGAGCCAAGAAACAGTTAAGATAAATTAGAATTCAAGTTTTTCATAGAGTTATATATAGTTTGTCTTTTTGGTCGCATTCAACCTTTCAGATTAAGACGAACAATTCCGAGCTCAATTAATTATTTATAACAGACATTATAATTTTCATACTGTTACTCAGCCGGCTAAATTAATTTTGAAATCAAAACTGAATCTCAAAATTAATTCCGTGGGCGTGATCGAGTGCTCATTTATATCACTTTGATATAAATGGGTATACCTTGACGTATAGCAACATTAAATATAGAATAGTGAGAGTATCACAATTCATCGTTGTTATAGGCATCAACGGATCACTTCCGACCATAAGTGAAACGGAACCCCTAGATGTCGGTCCCACGGCTTTTAACTAAAGCTCAATCACATGGTCTATCTGGTCCGATCAGAAATGATTGTTTGACCTTTTATTGTCATTTTAATGTTCTTTTCTATTTTTCTTAATGTTCTTTTCTATTTTTCAGATCATTCGGAGGTGGAGTTTTTTTTCTCTTCTGATATATTCAAATAGTTGGAAAGTTAGAAAGGAGTAGGTTAACATATTCAAATACCATATTCCTCCCCAATGCTCCAGTGGATGTGTATTTGCGGTTTATGAATTACGATGGCTTATTCTTAAATCTAGCTTTTTTCAATCACTGGGGGCTAATTGGATGGAAATGATATTTTGTAGTGTAAGGTTTGTGAAATGGATCTGTCTCCTGAGTTGTTTTGATAGTATTATAGTTCAAAGGAAACAGTCTTGGCAATTTTTAAATCTCATTCAAAAGTAGGCATTCAACTATGTGAGGCAGGTAGGGTAGGGCGATGCTCAAACGGTAATATAGGCTCTTATATCCATATTTTGGTAAATTCGCATGATTTTGTGATGTTGTGATAGGAATGAGGAAGCTTACTTCTACTATTAATGTGAGCTAGAATTTCTATTAGTTTGAAATAGGCTTGCTTCAAAAAGCAAAACAGGCTCTCACATCCATATTTTGGCAAAATAGTATGGTTCTATGATATGACAAAAGCAAGGTAGCTTACTACTACTATTGATTTGATCTCGGTTTATTATAAGTTTAAGCTAGGCTTCTTTTTAGATATTGATAGATGATATGAACTAAAACTCTTTTTTTCTCTTTTTTTTCTCTTTTCTTTTTTTCTGTTTTCTTTTCATGTATCGTGGCATGTACTACCGATAAATCATTTGGTCCAATGATGACGTTGAGCGAACCTTCAAGCCATCCCCTAACATCATGGCACCTGACTTTCGCATGACATGGTTGTCAGCCCAACGATCTAACCAAAAATCAACTGCTGAAGATGGTGTCCTGTAACTTGGTGAGATCCTTCCTTTTTATTTTTAATATTTTCAATGCGCCCATAAACCGTAGTATGTAGATGCTTGGGGACTATGTAGAGGCCAGTCTCGAACCCACCCTTGTCCTTCCTCCAACTGGTATCGGGAGGGGTTGGTTTATTATCTTGAACTGCATTCTGTCCATATCCAGCCGGAATGGATATAATGAAGTGCATGATGGTCTAACTAACGTCTCATGATCGCTTA